>NC_069502.1:567818608-568006108 GCF_027579735.1 Bombina bombina
ATTTATTTTACAGGCCACTTTGTATTTATTTTAACTAGATACAATAGCTATTAAATAGTTAATAACTATTTAATAGCTACCTAGTTAAAATAAATACAAAATTACCTGTAAAATAAATCCTAACCTAAGTTACAAATACACCTAACACTACACTATCATTAAATTAATTAAATAAATTACATACAATTAGCTAAAATAAAATACAATTAAATAAACTATACTATAATACAAAAAAACAAACACTAAATTACAAAAATAAAAAAGAATTACAAGCAGTTTAAACTAATTACACCTAATCTAAGCCCCTAATAAAATAAAAAAGCCCCCCAAAATAAAAAATTCCCTACCCTATTCTAAAATACAAAAGTAATCAGCTCTTTTACCAGCCCTTAAAAGGGCTTTTTGCGGGGCCTTGCCCCATAGTAATTAGCTCTTTTACCTGAAAAGAAAAATACAATACCCCCCCAAACATTAAAACCCACATACCCCTACTCTAACCCACCCAAACCCCCTTAAATAAATCTATCGCTAACCCCCTGAAGATTTATCCTACCTTGAGTCGTCTTCACTCAGCCGAGCCGAATTCTTCATCCAAGGTGCGCAGAGGAGGTTTTTGATCCGGTAGAAGTCTTCATCCAAGCGGCAAAGAAAGGTCCTCTATCCGGTATAAGTGTTCATCCAGGCGGCGTCTTCAATCTTCATCCATCCGGAGCGGAGTCATCTTCAACGGAGCCGACGCGGAGCCATCCTCTTCAACCGACCGACTAACGACGAATGAAGGTTCCTTTAAGGGACGTCATCCAAGATGGCGTCCCTTCAATTCCGATTGGCTGATAGAATTCTATCAGCCAATCGGAATTGAAGGGACGCCATCTTGGATGAATTAAGGTAGAAAAAATCTGATTGGCTGATGCAATCAGCCAATCAGATTGAAGTTCAAACCGATTGGCTGATCCAATCAGCCAATCGTATTGAACTCGCATTCTATTGGCTGATCGGAACAGCCAATAGAATGTGAGTTCAATACGATTGGCTGATTGGATCAGCCAATTGGATTGAACTTCAATCTGATTGGCTGATTGCATCAGCCAATCAGATTTTTTCTACCTTAATTCCGAATGGCTGATAGAATTCTATCAGCCAATCGGAATTGAAGGACACCATCTTGGATGACGTCCCTTAAAGGAACCTTCATTCGTCGTTAGTCCGTCGGTTGAAGAGGATGGCTCAGCGTTGGCTCCGTTGAAGATGGCTCCGCTCTCGATGGATGAAGATTGAAGACGCCGCCTGGATGAACACTTCTACCAGATGGAGGACCTCTTCTTTGCCGCTTGGATGAAGACTTCTACCGGATCAAGGACCTCCTCTGCGCACCTTGGATGAAGAGTTTGGCTCGGCTGGGTGAAGACGACTCAAGGTAGGATGATCTTCAGGGGGTTAGCGATAGTTTATTTAAGGGGGTGTTGGGTGGGTTAGAGTAGGGGTGGTGGGTTGTAATGTTGGGGGGGTATTGTATTTTTCTTTTCAGGTAAAAAGCTGATTACTTTGGGGCAAGGCCCCGGAAAAAGCCCTTTTAAGGGCTGGTAAAAGAGCTGATTACTTTTGTATTTTAGAATAGGGTAGGGAATTTTTTATTTTGGGGGGCTTTTTTATTTTATTAGGGGGCTTAGATTAGATGTAATTAGTTTAAACTGCTTGTAATTCTTTTTTATTTTTTGTAATTTAGTGTTTTTTTTGTATTATAGTATAGTTTAATTAATTGTATTTTATTTTAGCTAATTGTATGTAATTTATTTAATTAATTTAATGATAGTGTAGTGTTAGCTGTATTTGTAACTTAGGTTAGGATTTATTTTGCAGGTAATTTTGTATTTATTTTAACTAGGTAGCTATTAAATAGTTATTAACTATTTAATAGCTATTGTATCTAGTTAAAATAAATACAAAGTGGCCTGTAAAATAAATATAAATCCGAAAATAGCTACAATGTAATTATTAGTTATATTGTAGCTATATTAGGGTTTATTTGATAGCTAAGTATTTAGTTTTAAATAGGATTCATTTAGTTAATTTTAGGAATACTATTTCGTTTAATTTAAATAATATTTATGTTAGGGGGGTGTTAGGGTTAGAGTTAGGTTTTAGGGGTTCATAAATTTATTATAGTAGCGGCGACGGTGTAGACGGGAGATTAGGGGTTAATAATTGTAGGAAGGTGGCAGTGATTTTAGGGAGGGCAGATTAGGGGTTAATCAAATTTATTATAGTGTTTGCGAGGCGGGATTGCGGCGGTTTAGGGGTTATTACATTTATTATAGTGGCAGATTAGGGGTTAATAAGTGTAGGTAAGGCAGCGGCGACATTGGGGGGGGGCAGATTATGGGGTAATAAATATAATATAGGGTGTCGGCGATGTTAGGGGGCAGCAGATTAGGGATTCATAAGTATAATGTAGGTTGCGGCGGTGTGTTTAATAAGATTTATTTTATTTCGTTAGATAAAAATTATAGTTAACTTAGGGGGGGTGTTAGGGTTAGACTTAGCTTTAGGGGTTAATAAATTTAATAGAGTAGCGGTGAGGTCCGTCGGCAGATTAGGGGTTAATACTTGAAGTTAGGTGTCGGTGATGTTAGGGAGGGCAGATTAGGGGTTAATACTATTTATTATAGGGTTATTGAGGCGGGAGTGAGGCGGATTAGGGGTTAATAACTTTATTATAGTAGCGGTGAGGTAAGGTCGGCAGATTAGGGGTTAATAAGTGTAGGTAGGTGGCGGCAATGTTGGGGGTGGCAGATTAGGGGTTAATAAATATAATATAGGGGTCGGCGGTGTTAGGGGCAGCAGATTAGGGCAACATAGGGATAACTTAGGTTGCGCCGGTGTACGCAGCGGCAGATTAGGGGTTAATAGTATAATGCAGGTGTCAGCGATAGCGGGGGCGGCAGATTAGAGGTTAATAAGTGTAAGGTTAGGGGTGTTTAGACTCGGGGTACATGTTAGGGTGTTAGGTGCAGACGTAAAATTTTCTTTCCCCATAGGAAACAATGGGGCTGCGTTAGGAGCTGAACGCTGCTTTTTTGCTCTTTTTTTTTAAGCCCAAAATGCCCCATTGTTTCCTATGGGGATATCGTGTACGAGCACGTTTTGCCAGCTTACCGCTACCGTAAGCAACGCTGGTATTGAGGGTTGAAGTGGAGCTAAGTTAGGCTCAACGCTCCCTTTTTTGAGCTTAACGCAGCCCCTCAGACAACTCTAAATACCAGCGTTGTTGGAAGGGTGCGTTGGCAAAAAAAGCAGCGTTAGCTACGCGACTTTTTACCTACAAAACTCTAAATCTAGGTGATAGAGAGTACACAGTAAGAATGTGTGTTATTCATAGTCTGTGATGCGCATAGAGTATTCCACTTACTTTTCTTTGTCTTCAGAAGTAATGGGCAGTCTTTCACTGAATGAGCGGCATTAGCACAGTACATGCACAATAGGTTTGATCTACTTCGGGCCCTTTCTTCAGGCATCAGAGGACCCCTTGCCATACCAACTTCCATAGGTTCTGGGACAGCTCTTGAGGTGGAAAGGAGGGTGATCTCCAGATGTCCTGAGGCCTGGGATGTTGTTCCCGTGGTACCTTTCGGTACCTCCTCTCCCGTAACCGGCGGTCTATTTGAATAGTGCAAAACAACAACTAAAAGTCTATGCGCTGGTGGTAGATAAAGCTCCACATTAAAAAACAGGTATCCCAAAAAAACCTGGATAAATGTTATATGCCAAAAAGTTCCTTTCTTATATGTGTGCGCCTGTGTTTAAAACACTAGCTAAAAATCTACCAGACAACAATGGCAATATATGGTGCTAAAATATCCTTATAAAAAAATCAATATACTCTTTGGTACACTTAAAATTCCTAAAAAATGTACTACTAACAATTCTGGTTTAAAAAATATATATTTATTTTATTCACATAAAAGCAATACAACATATGAAAGTTATCTAGTTATTTCTATCCATATATGTTGGTACCAACCACTAAAATATAAACTAAAAAACGCTACAGAAGATAAAAATGTTTAGTTAATATGAATAGTTGAGTATAATGTTTAATTTAAAATCTCATTAGCAAAAAATCCATAATGCAAAAACATATGTTAACTTTCCGGTACTTTTCGCGTGTCCTTAATAATAACAAATTGTATTGTTACAATATAGGATATGGTCAGCGTATATATAATATAAAATAAGGTATATCTATCATACGCTTTTGCTTAGACCTTCCTTGGGGGTACGTAAAAATGCCGGCAAAAGAGCCACAGGTCTCCGCAATGATATTTAGTGTTCAGTTCGTGTTATAATCAAAACAGTTTTTGGCAGTTTGGTTTGCAAGATCTTATCCCTTTTTATATGTTATCCGTGTAAGGTACCTTATATCCAAGTTGCTGATTGAGAAAATGTCTTTTCAGAGAAGTGTATAGCCACACTCTTGCACAGGTTTATGCAAACGGAGCTCCGGCGGTGTAAATCTCCTAGGACGCCAATGAGTCAGTCTGTGTCCTTGCATAAAAAATAAAGAGCAATTCTCATTCAAACAGCTGTTATCAATAGATAAACAATTAAAGTATAATATGCTGCCTAAATAAAAAAAAAATGGGATAACTAATCAGAAGTAAATAAGGAGTACAAAAGAGAGCATCTGAGCAGTTCTGTTACAGCTTGAAAAGGCTCCCTGGAGCTGAAACGCGTTGCTTTCTACAGACTGCTTTTGCTCAACAGGTGTTTTTGAGAACACTGAACCTACACAGAATCATTAAGACCAAAGAATCGCCAACCTGTCAATCCCGCAATAGTGGGCATGCCCGGAACCGGACACGGACTGACTCATTGGCGTCCTAGGAGATTTTACACGCCGGAGCTACCGTTTGCATAAACTGTGCAAGAGTGTGGCTATACACTTCTCTGAAAAGACAATTTCTCCTGTTAAGTGTAGTCAGTCCACGGGTCATCCATTACTTATGGGATATTAACTCCTCCCCAACAGGAAGTGCAAGAGGATCACCCAAGCAGAGCTGCTATATAGCTCCTCCCCTCTACGTCACACCAGTCATTCTCTTGCAACCCAACTAATAGATAGGATGTGTGAGAGGACTGTGGTGATTAAACTTAGTTTTTATATCTTCAATCAAGTTTGTTATTTTAAACGGCACCGGAGTGTGTTGTTTTCTTCTCAGCAGAATTTGATGAAGAATCTACCTGAGTTTTTGTGTATGATCTTAGCGGACGTAACTAAGATCCATTTGCTGTTTCTCGGCCATTCTGAGGAGTAAGGGTAACTTCAGATCAGGGGACAGTGGGCAGGTTCACCTGCAAAGAGGTATGTTGCAGTATATTATTTTCTAAGGAATGGAATTGACTGAGAAAATACTGCTAATACCGATATAATGTAAGTACAGCCTTAAATGTAAGTAGTAGCAACTGGTATCAGGCTGATATGTATATATGTTTACACTTAAGTATTTCTGGGGAATGGCACTTCACTGGGAAAATACTGTATGCATATAACTTTTAGCCTAACTTGCAGTGTGAGCGACTAGCAGCAGGCTTTTAATGACATTTCATAATTAGATTTTAAACGTTTGCTGGCATGTTAAATCGTTTAATTATCTGAGGTACTTGGTGAAAAATTGTTTTGGGCGTTATTTTCCACATGGCTGTCGTTTGTTTTAAATTAAAACAGTTTACTGAGCTTCCCTCACTGTTGTAGTGTGAGTGGGAGGGGCCTATTTTGGCGCTTTTACTACGCATCAGAAATTCAGTCACAGTCTGCCTTTTTCTCCCTGCATGATCCAGGACATCTCCACAGAGCTCAGGGGTCTTCAAAACTAGTTTTGAGGGAGGTAATCACTCACAGCAGACCTGTGCTTTGACTGTGATAAAAACGCTTATATTTTCAATTGTTATCCGTTTTTTCTGATATTAAGGGTTAATCATCCATTGCTAATGAGTGCAATCCTTTACTAAATGTGTTTCTATAACTAATCCGGTTCATTGTTATTCAACTGTGACAGTTTTTGTGTGCTTCTTAAAGGCACAGTAACGTTTTACATATTGCTTGTAAATTTAGTTGAAAAGTATTTCCAAGCTTGCTAGTCTAATTGCTAGTTTGTTTAAACATGTCTGACACAGAGGAATCTCTTTGTGCAATATGTTCAAAAGCCAAGGTGGAGCCCAATAGAAATTGAGACTGCTGGACAGCAACCTCCTGAAAGGATTACAGCTCATTCTACTAGAGCTGTGGCTTCCACTTGGGCCCTTTAAGAATGAGGCATCTGTTGAACAGATTTGCAAGGCTGCAACTGGTCTTCTCTTCATACTTTTTCCAAATTTTACCAAATTTGGACACTTTTGCTTCTTCGGAGGCTGTTTTTGGGAGAAAGGTTCTTCAGGCAGTGGTTCCTTCCGTATAAAGATACCTGCCAGTCCCCTCCCGTCATCCGTGTACTTTAGCTTTGGTATTGGTATCCCATAAGTAATGGATGACCCGTGGACTGACTACACTTAACAGGAGAAAACATAATTATGCTTACCTGATAATTTCCTTTCTCCTGTTGTGTAGTCAGTCCACGGCCCGCCCTGTTTTTTATGGCAGGTCTAAATTTTTAAATTATACTCCAGTCACCACTGCACCCTATAGTTTCTCCTTTCTCGTTTGGTTTTCGGTCGAATGACTGGGTGTGACGTAGAGGGGAGGAGCTATATAGCAGCTCTGCTTGGGTGATCCTCTTGCACTTCCTGTTGGGGAGGAGTTAATATCCCATAAGTAATGGATGACCCGTGGACTGACTACACTACAGGAGAAAGGAATTTATCAGGTAAGCATAAATTATGTTTTTCTCAATCAGTGACTTGGATATAAGGTACCTTACACGTATAACATATAAAAAAGGGATAAGATCTTGCAAACCAAACTGCCAAAAACTGTTTTGATTATAACACAAACTGAACACTTAATATCATTGTGGAGACCTGTGGCTGTTTTTCCTGCATTTTTACGTACCCCCAAGGAAGGTCTAAGCAAAAGCGTATGATAGATATACCTTATTTATATTTATATACGCTGACCATATCCTATATTGTAACAATACAATCTGTTATTATTAAGGACAGCGAAAAGTACCGTAAAGTTAGCATATGTTTTTTGCATTATGATTTTTTGCTAATGAGATTTTAAATTAAACATTATACTCAACTATTCATATTAACTAAACATTTTTATCTTCTGTAGCGTTTTTTAGTTTATATTTTAGTGGTTGGTACTAACATATATGGATAGAAATAACTAGATAACTTTCATATTGTTGTATTGCTTTTATGAGAATAAAATAAATATATATTTTTTAAACCAGTATTGTAAGTATACATTTTTTAGAAATTTTAAGTGTACAAAGATATTATGATTTTTTATAAGGATATTTTAGCACCCATATATTGCCATTGTTGTCTGGTAGATTTTTGGTCTATTTGAATAACCAACCTCATTAGGGATTCTAAGGTTTTCGGCATATCGGTACGGTTATATTATCAGCCAGTCCTAACCTAAAGTGGTTTCGTAAAGCAACAGGGTTCCATTGGGAATCGCGGGAGTATTGCTTAAATTCAGCAATGTAGTCTTCGACTACTCGTTTTCCTTGCTTAAGTCCCCTCATCGCCGTCTCAGCAGATAACTGAAAGTCAATGTCAAGATAAAGTTCATCCATTTGAGAAAGGAATTCATCCAAAGAACCTAGTATAGGTTGGTTAGATTCAAAGAATGCATCTGCCCATACCCTTGGTTCGCCTCTTAAAAAGGAAATCATGTTGAGCACTTTAACTCTTTCTGTACAATAAGTTTTCGGTTTCAGGGTAAACATCAGTAAGCAGGCATTCTTGAACTGACGGTAAAGTTTCCTGTTTCCTAAAAGGGTTCAGGTAGAGACACAACTGGCTCTGGAATAGGTTCAGGTTGCTGTGGCCTAGAGGCCATAGAATCTCTGATTATTTTTCTGAGGGATTGGTTTTCAATTTCTAGATCCCGTAGACCTTGTCCTAATTGGTCCACTCACTGGGATAAGCTATACACAAACTGCGGTAAGTCTGCTGGATCTGTACCCATGGCTTAGTAATTATGTTAGGATCAACCAGACTGGCGATATCTGAATTGTATTGGTTGGATCTTCTATGCAAATCTCAGCTGCAGACTAAACTCAGTGTGAGTTGTATTTGTGTCACTAGCTATGATACAACTACTATAGATGAAAATAGTTGCAGTAAACAGCTAAGTGAATTTTGCTACAGGGGAATTAAACTTGAGAACAATTGTAACAGTTCACAAGAATGTATTCAAACCCCATTTAGCAATACTGTGTATAGATATATCAGAGTATGACTCAATGAGACTAAGGATTTAACTTGTAATACCTTCAGCTGCTCTAACGTAACAGAGAGAAAATCAGCAGCTCTCTAGAACAAAATCTGAGTCTGAGCATGTGCAATAGACTTGGGCAGTGGAAGCGGAGAGTTCCGTGTAAACAGATCGAGTGACGTCACTGACCGATCAGCTGGATGTCCGCTTTACTGTCTCCGGAGCTTTTATGAGTTACAGTTCATAACAGCCTTAGATGTCGATCCGGTAAGTGGTTGAATATTACTGCTCTAGTATCCTTGCAGATCCGGACTGTAGTAGCTCGTATGAACTATCCCCCACACTTTGTATTTATTTTAACTAGGTAAAATAGCTATTAAATAGTTATTAACTATTTAATAGCTACCTAGTTAAAATAACTAAAATAACTTACCTGTAAAATAAATCCTAACCTAAGTTACAATTACACCTAACACTATACTACAATTAAATACATTAAATGAATTAAATACAATTACCTACAATTAAATTAAAATAACTAAAATTAACTAAAGTACAAAAAAAATTAAATTACAGAAAATAAAAAAATTGCAAGAAGTTTAAACTAATTACACCTAATCTAAGCCCCCTAATAAAATAAAAAGCCCCCCAAAATAATAAAATTCCCTACCCTAAACTAAATTACAAATAGCCCTTAAAAGGGCCTTTTGTGGGGCATTGCCCCAAAGTAATCAGCTCTTTTACCTGTAAAAAAAAGAAATACAACCCCCCCAACATTAAAACCCACCACCCACACACCCAACACTACTCTAAAACACACCCAAACCCCCCTTAAAAAAAAACTAACACTACCCCCTTGAAGATCACCCTACCTTGAGACGTCTTCACCCAGCCGGGCACAAGTCTTCATCCGATCCGGCCAGAATTCTTCATCGAATCCGGGCAGAAGAGGTCCTCCAAGCGGCAGAAATCTTCATCCAAGCGGCATCTTCTATTTTCAATCAACCAGAGCGAAGCGGGTCCATCTTCAATCCAGCCGACGCGGAGCCATCCTCTTCAAACAACGTCCTAACACTGAATGAAGGTTCCTTTAAATGACGTCATCCAAGATGGCGTCCCTTGAATTCCGATTAGCCAATAGAATGCAAGGTCAATCCTAATGGCTGATTGCATCAGCCAATCAGATTTTTCCTACCTTAATTCCGATTGGCTGATAGAATCCATTGTACTTTAGTTAATGTTTAGTTATTTTAATTTAATTGTAGGTAATTGTATTTAATTTAATTAATATAATTGTAGTATAGTGTTAGGTGTAATTGTAACTTAGGTTAGGATTTATTTTACAGGTAAATTTTTAGTTATTTTAACTAGGTAGCTATTAAATAGTTAATAACTATTTAATAGCTATTGTACCTAGTTAAAATAAATACAAAGTTGTCTGTAAAATAAAAATAAACCCTAAAATAGCTACAATGTAATTATTAGTTATATTGTAGCTATCTTAGGGTTTATTTTATAGGTAAGTATTTAGTTTTAAATAGGATTAAATAGGATTAATGTATTTAATTATAGGAATATTTATTTAGATTAATTTAAATAATATTTAAGTTAGGGGGGTGTTAGGGTTAGACTTAGGTTTAGGGGTTAATTCATTTAATATAGTGGTGGCGGTGTAGGGGGGTAGATTAGGGGTTAATCAATTTAATGTAGGTGGCGGCGGTGTTGGTGGGGGGCAGGATGGGTTAATAAATTTAATGTAGGTGGCGGCGGGCTCCGGGAGCAGCAGATTATTTTATTTGGGGGGGGGGGGGCGGTGATCAGCAGGATAGGGGTTAATAACTTTATGTAGGTGGCGGCGGTATAGGGAGCGGCAAAGGTCTGGGAGTGGTGGTTTAGGGGTTAATAAATTTATTATAGTTGCGGCAGGGTCTGGGAGCGGCAGTTTAGGGGTTAATACGTATAATGTAGGTGGCGGCAGTGTCGGGGCAGCGGTTTAGGGGTTAATAAGTATAAAGTAGGTGGCGGCAGTGTAGGGGGGCAGATTAGGGGTGTTTAGACTCGGGGTACATGTTAAGGTGTTAGGTGCAGATGCTTCCCATAGAAATCAATGGGATATCGGGCAGCAGTGAACATGAGCTTTCGCTGCTGTCAGATTCCCATTGATTCCTATGGGATCCGCCGCCTCCAGGGCGGCAGATTGAAAACCAGGTACGCTGGGCCGGAATAGTGGCGAGCGTACCTGGTTGTTCTTTGATAACTTCTAAAAGTAGTCAGATTGTGCCGAACTTGCGTTGTCGGACTGAGTCCAGCAAATCGTATGTTACGTCACTAGATTCTACTTTTGCCGGTCTGTAGGGCTTGATAACTATGGCAAATCAGCCTCGCCACAAATACGCTGCGGAATTCCAGCGTATTTGCGGTTGACGGCTTGATAAAAAAAAAAGGATAGGTGGTTAGAGATCGCAAAGCTGATCCTGGACCGTCTAGTGTGTAGATAGTGACTATAAAAGTTATATGAATGTGAAAAATTAAGAGTGCATGGGAAAAAGCTTAATAGGAAAGAAAAAAGGAGACTGAGCTATGCTCAGATCAGGTGAGATGTGAAAGTGTTACAAAAAGTGTGTACACAGTGAAAGTGGCTAATGCAGTGAGTGTGGGGAAAAAACTTTTAATTTAGAATAATCTCTTACCACATGTATTTTAACCTATGGGGAAAAAAAAGAAACCATCCCTTATTCTTAGAGACATATAACACAATTTCACCCTATTATTCCTCTATTGCTACTAGGGAAGATGGCTTTAAATTAATCTCTTATCACACATACTTTAACCTTAGTTATGGCAAGTTCCCTGTCTCAAATCGATGGGGGTTGCCCGTTACCTTAAATTGGCAGACTCTGCCCTCTATTTCCTTGATACATATAACACAATTTCACCCTATTGTTTCTCTATTATTGCTAAGGAAGATGGCTTTTAGTTTTAACAATAAAGCAAAAAAAAGAAACCAACATTCATTCTTAGAGTTTACATACTTATCAAACCGAGCATCGCTCTCTATAACTAACACTTAGAATGATTTAAGATATAAATTCTCGGCAGCTTACAATTTAAGACCAGGCAGCCATTCAGACCCTACAAATTAAATTTGTTTTCACAAATGTTTTGCCCCTTCTATAACCATTCCCTCTTCTTCCTTCCTTTTTCCTGTCAAGTGTGGTCAGTCCACGGGTCATCATTACTTCTGGGATATTAACTCCTCCCCAACAGGAAGTGCAAGAGGATCACCCAAGCAGAGCTGCTATATAGCTCCTCCCCTCTACGTCACACCCAGTCATTCTCTTGCACCCAACTAATAGATAGGATGTGTGAGAGGACTGTGGTGATTATACTTAGTTTTTATATCTTCAATCAAAAGTTTGTTATTTTAAAACAGCACCGGAGTGTGTTGTTCCTTCTCAGGTAGAATTTGAAGAAGAATCTACCTGAGTTTTTGGATGATTTTAGCCGGCGTAGCTAAAATTCATTTTGCTGTTCTTGGCCATTCTGAGGAGTGAGGTAAACTTCAGATCAGGGGACAGCGGGCAGGTTCACCTGCAAAGAGGTATGTTGCAGTATATTATTTTCTGAGGAATGGAATTGACTGAGAAAATACTGCCAATACCAATATAATGTAAGTTCAGCCTTAAATGCAGAAGTAGCAACTGGTATCAGGCTGTTTATGTATATATGTGTACACTTCTGTATTCTGGGGAATGGCACTTCTCTGGGTAATACTATATGCATATAATCTTTAGCCTTACTTGCAGTGGGAACGTCTAGCAACAGGCTGTTTAATGGCATTTCATGATATTTGATTTTAAACGTTTTTGCTGGCATGCTAAATTGTTTAAATATCTGAGGTACTGGGTGAAAAATTGTTTTTGGGCACTGTTTTTCCACTTGGCTATCGTTTATTTTAATCTGAGGCAGTTTACTGAACTTCCCTCACTGCTGTGAGTGAGGGGGAGGGGCCTATTTTGGCGCTTTTGCTACGCATCAAAAATTCAGTCAAAAGTCTGTTTTTCTTCCTGCATGATCCGGATCGTGTCTACAGAGCTCAAGGGTCTTCAAAAATTATTTTGAGGGAGGTAATCACTCACAGCAGACCTGTGAGATTGTGCTTTGACTGTGATAAAAAACGTTTATATTTTGTACATTTTTTTCTGCCATTAAGGGTTAGTTATCCATTGCTAATGGGGGCAATCCTTTGCTAAATTTATGCCTTTACTGAGAAAAATCTGATTGTTATAATTTTTCCAGTTCCTTATTATTAAACTGTCATAATTTTTTTCTGTGCTTCTTAAAGGCACAGTGCGTTTTTCACATTACTTGTAATTTGAGTGAAAAGTATTTCCAAGCTTGCTAGTTTAATTGCTAGTTTGTTAAACATGTCTGACTCAGAGGAATATCTCTGTGCTATATGTGCAAAAGCCAAGGTGGAGCCCAATAGAAATTTATGTACTAATTGCATTGATGCTACTTTGAATAAGAGTCATTCTGTACAAATTGAACATCATTCACCAAACAACGAGGGGGAAGTTATGCCGACTAATTTGCCTCACGTGTCAGTACCTGCATCTCCCGCTCGGGAGGTGCGTGATATTGTAACGCCGAGTACTTCAGGGCGGCCATTACAAATCACACTACAGGACATGGCTAATGTTATGACTGAAGTTTTGTCTAAATTACCAGAACTTAGAGGTAAGCGAGATCACTCTGGGGGGAGAACAAAGTGCGCTGATAATATTAGGGCCATGTCAGATACTGCGTCACAATTTGCAGAACATGAGGACGGAGAGCTTCATTCTGCGGGTGACGGATCTGATCCAAATAAACTGGATTCAGACATTTCAAATTTTAAGTTTAAGCTGGAAAACCTCCGTGTATTACTAGGGGAGGTCTTAGCGGCTCTGAATGATTGTAACACAGTTGCAATACCAGAGAAAATGTGTAGGTTCGATAAATATTTTGCGGTACCGTCGAGTACTGACGTTTTTCCAATACCTAAGAGACTTACTGAAATTGTTACTAAGGAGTGGGACAGACCCGGTGTGCCTTTCTCACCCCCTCCTATATTCAGAAAGATGTTTCCAATAGACGCCACCACACGGGACTTATGGCAAACGGTCCCTAAGGTGGAGGGAGCAGTTTCTACTTTAGCTAAGCGTACCACTATCCCGGTGGAGGATAGCTGCGCCTTTTCAGATCCAATGGATAAAAAATTAGAGGGTTACCTTAAGAAAATGTTTGTTCAACAAGGTTTTATATTGCAACCCCTTGCATGCATTGCGCCTGTCACGGCTGCAGCAGCATTTTGGTTTGAGTCTCTGGAAGAGACCCTTGAATCGGCTCCATTAGATGAGATTACACACAAGCTTAAAACCCTTAAGCTAGCTAATTCATTTATTTCTGATGCCGTAGTACACTTAACTAAACTTACGGCTAAGAATTCCGGATTCGCCATTCAGGCACGCAGAGCGCTGTGGCTAAAATCCTGGTCAGCTGATGTTACTTCTAAATCTAAACTACTTAACATACCTTTCAAAGGGCAGACCTTATTCAGGCCCGGTTTGAAGGAAATTATCGCTGACATTACAGGAGGTAAAGGCCATGCCCTGCCTCAAGACAGGGCCAAACCTAGGGCTAGACAGTCTAATTTTCGTGCCTTTCGTAACTTCAAGGCAGGAGCAGCATCAACTTCCTCTGCACCAAAACAGGAAGGAGCTGTTGCTCGATACAGACAAGGCTGGAAACCTAACCAGTCCTGGAACAAGGGCAAACAGGCCAGAAAGCCTGCTGCTGCCCCTAAGACAGCATGAAGTGAGGGCCCCCGATCCGGGAACGGATCTAGTGGGGGGCAGACTCTCTCTCTTCGCCCAGGCTTGGGCAAGAGATGTCCAGGATCCCTGGGCGTTAGAGATCATATCTCAGGGATATCTTCTGGACTTCAAAGCCTCTCCCCCAAAAGGGAGATTTCATCTTTCAAGGTTGTCAACAAACCAGATAAAGAAAGAGGCGTTTCTACGCTGTGTACAAGATCTTTTACTAATGGGAGTGATCCTTCCGGTTCCGCGGTCGGAACACGGACAAGGTTTTTACTCAAATCTGTTTGTGGTTCCCAAGAAAGAAGGAACCTTCAGACCAATCTTGGATTTAAAGATCCTAAACAAATTCCTAAGAGTTCCATCGTTCAAAATGGAAACTATTCGGACAATCTTACCCATGATCCAAAAGGGTCAGTACATGACCACAGTGGATTTAAAGGATGCCTACCTTCATATACCGATTCACAAAGATCATTACCGGTATCTAAGGTTTGCCTTCCTAGACAGGCATTACCAGTTTGTAGCTCTTCCATTCAGGTTGGCTACGGCTCCAAGAATCTTCACAAAGGTTCTGGGCTCTCTTCTGGCGGTGCTAAGGCCGCAAGGAATTTCGGTGGCTCCGTACCTAGACGACATTCTGATACAAGCGTCAAGCTTTCAAACTGCCAAGTCTCATACAGAGTTAGTACTGGCATTTCTAAGGTCGCATGGGTGGAAGGTGAACGTAGAGAAGAGTTCTCTCTTACCACTCACAAGGGTTCCCTTCTTGGGGACTCTTATAGACTCTGTAGAAATGAAGATTTACCTGAAAGAAGACAGGTTAACAAAGCTTCAAAATGCTTGCCGTGTCCTTCATTCCATTCAACACCCGTCAGTGGCTCAATGCATGGAGGTAATCGGCTTAATGGTAGCGGCAATGGACATAGTACCCTTTGCACGCCTACATCTCAGACCGCTGCAATTGTGCATGCTAAGTCACTGGAATGGGGAATACTCAGATTTGTCCCCTACTCTGAATCTGGATCAAGAGACCAGAAATTCTCTTCTATGGTGGCTTTCTCAGCCACATCTATCCAGGGGGATGCCATTCAGCAGACCAGATTGGACAATTGTAACAGCAGACGCCAGCCTACTAGGTTGGGGCGCTGTCTGGAATTCCCTGAAGGCTCAGGGATCATGGACTCAGGAGGAAAGTCTCCTTCCAATAAACATTCTGGAATTGAGAGCAGTTCTCAATGCCCTTCTGGCTTGGCCTCAGTTAACAACTCGGGGGTTCATCAGGTTTCAGTCGGACAACATCACGACTGTAGCTTACATCAACCATCAAGGAGGGACAAGAAGCTCCCTAGCGATGATGGAAGTATCAAAGATAATTCGCTGGGCAGAGTCTCACTCTTGCCACCTGTCAGCGATCCACATTCCTGGAGTGGAAAACTGGGAGGCGGATTTCCTAAGTCGTCAGACTTTTCATCCGGGGGAGTGGGAACTTCATCCGGAGATCTTTGCCCAAATACTTCGACTTTGGGGCAAACCAGAGATAGATCTCATGGCGTCTCGTCAGAACGCCAAGCTTCCTTGTTACGGGTCCAGGTCCAGGGACCCGGGAGCAGTCCTGGTAGATGCTTTGACAGCACCTTGGACCTTCGGGATGGCCTATGTGTTTCCACCCTTCCCGATGCTTCCTCGATTGATTGCCAGGATCAAACAGGAGAGAGCATCGGTGATTCTGATAGCGCCTGCGTGGCCACGCAGGACCTGGTATGCAGATCTAGTGGACATGTCATCCTGTCCACCTTGGTCTCTGCCTCTGAGACAGGACCTTCTAATTCGGGGTCCTTTCAAACATCAAAATCTAATTTCTCTGAAGCTGACTGCTTGGAAATTGAACGCTTGATTTTATCAAAGCGTGGTTTTTCGGAGTCAGTTATTGATACCTTAATACAGGCTAGGAAGCCTGTTACCAGAAAGATTTACCATAAAATATGGCGTAAATACTTACATTGGTGCGAATCCAAGAGTTACTCATGGAGTAAAGTTAGGATTCCTAGGATATTGTCCTTTCTACAAGAAGGTTTAGAAAAGGGTTTATCTGCTAGTTCCTTAAAGGGACAGATCTCAGCTCTGTCCATTCTTTTACACAAGCGTCTGTCAGAAGTCCCAGACGTTCAGGCTTTTTGCCAGGCTTTGGCCAGGATTAAGCCTGTGTTTAAAACTGTTGCTCCACCATGGAGCTTAAATTTAGTTCTTAACGTTTTACAGGGTGTTCCGTTTGAACCCCTTCATTCCATTGATATCAAGCTGTTATCTTGGAAAGTTCTGTTTTTAATGGCTATTTCCTCGGCTCATAGAGTCTCTGAGTTATCAGCCTTACATTGTGATTCTCCGTATCTGATTTTTCATTCAGATAAGGTAGTTCTGCGTACTAAACCTGGGTTCTTACCTAAGGTTGTCACTAATAAGAATATCAATCAAGAGATTGTTGTGCCATCATTGTGTCCGAATCCTTCTTCAAAGAAGGAACGACTTCTGCACAATCTAGATGTAGTCCGTGCCCTGAAATTTTATTTACAGGCAACTAAAGATTTTCGCCAAACTTCTTCCCTGTTTGTCGTTTATTCTGGACAGAGGAGAGGTCAAAAAGCTTCTGCTACCTCTCTCTCTTTTTGGCTTCGTAGCATTATACGTTTAGCCTATGAGACTGCTGGACAGCAGCCTCCTGAAAGAATTACAGCTCATTCCACTAGAGCTGTGGCTTCCACTTGGGCCTTTAAGAATGAGTCCTCTGTTGAACAGATTTGCAAGGCTGCAACTTGGTCTTCTCTTCATACTTTTTCCAAATTTTACAAATTTGACACTTTTGCTTCTTCGGAGGCTGTTTTTGGGAGAAAGGTTCTTCAGGCAGTGGTTCCTTCCGTATAAAGATCCTGCCTGTCCCTCCCGTCATCCGTGTACTTTAGCTTTGGTATTGGTATCCCATAAGTAATGGATGACCCGTGGACTGACTACACTTAACAGGAGAAAACATAATTTATGCTTACCTGATAAATTCCTTTCTCCTGTAGTGTGGTCAGTCCACGGCCCGCCCTGTTTTTTATGGCAGGTCTAAATTTTTAAATTATACTCCAGTCACCACTGCACCCTATAGTTTCTCCTTTCTCGTTTGGTTCTTGGTCGAATGACTGGGTGTGACGTAGAGGGGAGGAGCTATATAGCAGCTCTGCTTGGGTGATCCTCTTGCACTTCCTGTTGGGGAGGAGTTAATATCCCAGAAGTAATGATGACCCGTGGACTGACCACACTACAGGAGAAAGGAATTTATCAGGTAAGCATAAATTATGTTTTTTCTTATACTGTCAGTTCAGTCACATCAGAAGGAGCATATATTGCTGCGCAGATTATTAGCTGGGTATACAACCATACAAGAAATACTGCAACTGTTGTTTTAAGAATACTACCACTAATCTAATCTATGATAGTATATATAACTCCCCTACCAACAGAATTGTTAATTAAGCGGGCCACTTTCAGTACTTAGTTTGCATACTTATATATAGATCCTTCCGAGGAGATCCTTTAACACTAGTTATTCTGTGTTTCCGCTAGATAAAAAAACTCATACAACACTCAGCCTAAGTTAATATACATTGCCCCTAAGTATCCTAGTGGGTTACACTCCATCTTTCTATAAATATATACTATATTTCTCCAAACCTTTTACAGCTAGATACAATATTTCATACAATATATATAGCGTAATTCTAATACATCACCGACTGGTATTTTAGGGAAAGAGTCTTAGAGTCCTCATATCTCAAGTCAGACCTGGTGTCAGCGTCTTCACTGGGTTATCCCGGCTCTATGTAAAGCTTGTCCCTGTATGTTCTATCCCCAGACTTACAGGCTAAACACCCTGACTGGCTGTTATGTAGATCTCTCTTATCCTTTATTAACAATACATTTTTCAACAACAATAGAGATACTGTTTATCCTCATAGATATTGTCATAGAGTTCCAAACATGACATTGTCCATGCCTTCGTTAATCGTTAAAAGTTCCTATAGTAACCAGACTGTAGTTCTTCCTGCGCGTGTTTTTTTATTAGCGAGACAATCCCCTGTAGGTTAAATGTAAGCTTCTTCACTGGGGCTTAGTGAGGAGTGTATACTGTGTCTGTATATATTAATGGACCATGTTTCGCTTCTTAGGGTGTTGCGATTCAGCTTGTTAGAATTTCATACAGAGAAGAAAAGCAGAGCGGAAACACAAGATTTTACATAGAAAGTTTAAATTTTATCCCTTGAATGTCTCTTTAAAGTGTCAGCGTCTTCACTGGATTAATGTTTTGCTCTCAAACCTTATCCCCAGACTTATTTGCTAAACACTCTGGCTGGTTCCCAATCTTTCAATTCTCCCCACTCTAATGCTGAGTTTTGTTACCTCAAGTTCTTGGCTGTTTACATATCAGCATAAGACTTTCACAGAAATTAAACTTGTGTGCAGCTCCTGACACTCCTATAAAGCCATAAGCGCACCCAGACTTATAGCTATACACTTTAGTAGTGAAAATGCTTCTTTTGCTTATAACCAGAAACAAATTTTTAGTTTCTCTTATCTTTGTAGTGGTAATCAATTGTAGATTTTTCTTTTTCTTCTGCCACCGTCGGTGGGCTGTGATGGTGCAGCTTCCGCAACCAAGCTAGTAAATGCAGAGCACAGACTTCGGTGAAGTACCATTGGAAACCTCTTGTTCAGGTGACACCATCCAGGCAGACTTGAAGGCACCGGGTCTACCTTGGTGTTCTGCTGTAGATCGTGGCACTCTTGCCGGCTTGAGCAAACGCCTAGGGCCTTGAACTGGCAGTTTGGAATTGTTTGTGGCCTGTGTGCTGCACTCGCGCCTTACCGCAGATCCCGCCCACCGGAAGTCGTTTGACCGGTTGTGTTTACAATTTTTTTGTGTGCTTCTGTGCCTTTTAGTGTTTCTGCATTTGTGCTTGTGCGTTACAACATTTACTACAACAACAATTTCACTAAACTCAAGAAAAAGTGGGAACGCATTTTAGTCAGTTAGCCAAAAAACGGCAAAGGTCAAAAGGGTAAGAGGGCGTGACCAATGGTTTAGTAAGTTTAGTAAGGGTCCCCAAGGGTCAACATTTCTGCCTGGGGACATAGAAACATAGAATTTGAGTGTAGATAAAAACCAAAAAGGCCCACCAAGTCTATCCATATTACATGTTACTTTTTCTTAGGATAGCCTTATGCTATTCTAGTTACATACACCAGATAACACTAAATACAGTTTTAGACATTTTTGGGCATATTTACAATAAAATTGAAGTACAGTTCTCTTTTTTAAATTTACCGGTGCAGGTTTTCGCACATACTGGAGTTCCATTCCTCGTTCTCAGATGATCCTGATCATTTTTGAAGCTGGGGAGCTGGTTTTTAAGAAGTTTCTGAACTTTCTTCTGTGCAATCCTCATGGGGTTAACTTATTGTGCCAAAACAGTTTGCTCGGTTTCTCTTTCCTTTCACAGTCTGTTGGCCATCTTGGCTGACACATTGCAATTTATCCTCAGAGCCTTGAAGTGGTAAGCACCATTAATAATCCCAAACTTATTTTAAGGATCCTTTAGATAGGAACTTAGAATCCTTTCAAAGAAGGGCCTATCTGCAAGCAGGTTATTTGTTTAGGCCAGATCATCTCTATTGCTGATGTAACTGCTTCTTCTTCTTACTGGTTAACTAGTCTTTTAGAGCAGTTTTCTAATTATTCTGCTAGTGAAGATTTTTTTTAACCTCTTAGAATTGCTTAAAGTGCTAATTCCTTTATTTGTGATGCTGTATTTGACATTATTAAAAAATGTTGAAAACATGTAATTGGCAGAGCTTTTATGGCTTAAAGGGACAGTCTACACCAGAATTGTTATTGTCTAAAGAGATAGATATTCCCTTTATTATCCATTCTCCAATTTTGCATAACCAACACTATTATATTTATATACTTTTTATCTCTGTGAATACCTTGTATCTAAGCCTCTGCAGATTGCCCCTTATCTCAGTTCTTTTGACAGACATGCATTCTAGCCAATCAATGCAGACTCATAAATAACTCCACAGGAGTGAGCACAATGTTATCTATATGACACACATGAACTAGCACTACTGTGAAAGTCTCAAAATGCACTGAGATAAGAGGCAGTTCAAAGGCTTAGAAATTAGCATATGAGCCTACCTAGGTTTAGCTTTCCACAAGAGAGCAAAGCAAATTTGATGATAAAAATAATTTGGAAAGTTGTTTAAAATTGCATGCCCTATCTAAATCATGAAAGATTAATTTCGACTAGACTGTCCTTTTTAAGTCCTGGTCTGCTGATATAGTGTCTAAATCCAGAGTTTTATATCTTTCTTTTCAGGAAAAGAAATTGTTTGGTTCTGATTTGGACTCCAAAAGTCCAAGGTTAAATCTAAAGCCTGTAATCGTTTTTGTTCCTTTCATCAGAACAAGGAACAGAAAGTTAATTCCTCCTCTCAGAAGCAAAGCACCTCTGGCCCAGTCTGGAGGCCTAATGCAAATTGGAATAGATCTAATGAAGCCAAAAAGTCCACCCCTACCTCCAAGTCTGCATGAAGATATGGCCCCCGATTCAGAGGCTCTGGTAGGGGCAGGTTAGGTCTTTTTCAGGATGCTTGGTCTCAGTCTGTTCCAGATCTGAATATAGTTTCCCATAGTTTCCACATAAGTTTCAGAACATGGCCTCAACAGACTGTTATTTCTTCAACAGCATGGTTGGAGGATCAATTGTTCCAAAGAGTTCTTTGGTTCCTCAGACAAGAGTTACTTTTCTGGGGTTTCAGATATATTCAGTCTCCATGAGTCTTTCTCTAACAGATCAGAGAAGGCTAAAAAATGGTGTCAGCTGGTCTGAACCTTCAGTCTCTCTGTTGCTCTTTGTATGGTAGTACTGGGTCTCATGATTGCCTCTTCAGATGCAATTCCATTTGCTCGATTTCACATGAGACCTCTTCAGCTTTGTATGCTTCATCAGTGGTGCAGGGATTATACTCAGCTATCTCAAAATATTTTTCTGGATAACAGACAAAGTACAAGTCAGTCTCTGACTTGGCGGCTGGATGATCCAGTTTATTATTCAGGGGGCTTCTTTTGCTTGTCCTACCTGGACTGTGATCACTACAGATCCAAGTCTTTTAGGTTGGGGAGCTGTTTGGGTGTCTCTGAGAGCACAATGGGTTTGGGCTCCTTGGGAGGAAAGGTAGCCAATAAATGTTCTAGAACTCTGTTATTTTCAGGGCTCTTTAGACTTGGACTCTCGAAAAGGGAGTCTCATCTCTGCTTTCAATCAGACAATGTCACAGCAGTGGCTTATATCAATCAGGGGGGAAACCCACAGTTCCTAACCGATGAAGGAAGTGTCACGAATTATCTCATGGGCAGAAGTCAATTCCTGTCTAGTCTCTGCAGTTCATATACCAGGAGGGAACAACTTGGAAGAAAATGTTCTCAGTTGTCAGTCTCTGCATCCAGGGGATGGTCTCTTCACTAGGATGTGTTCAAACAGATTGTGGATCTTTGGGTTCTCCCAGATATAGATCTGTGAGGGATGCGTAAATCCCCTTGGTCTGAAGTCTGTTTTGGTCTCAGTTGCGGAATTAATTGTTTCTTAAGAGTGTAGAGATGTTTTGTATCACACAGGAAATTGTTACCGATATTGTGGAAAGGCAACAGTGTTACCCTTGTGAGTTGATAGATGTTGATTGAGTAGACAGTAGTTTCAGTACAGCTATGAGCAATACTAAACAACACACATTTGGGGTAAGGTGTGAAACCCAGTAAAGTCACTGCAGAGTGTGGAATAAGTACTGCTTGAGTGTATAAGTTCCTCTATTTAACAAAAGGTAAAAATGGTACCGTTACTGTGCTGTTAGGAAGCTCTGCGGTCTGCAGCTGTCTGTGTTCGGAACACGGTGTAACGTCACAAGAGTGGGCGTGACTGGTCTTCGATCCCCGATGTTCTTTTATCCAATTCGGGGCAGACTTTAGAGAATCAGAAGACTAATGAGTCGCCAAGTGTGATATTAGTGTCCCAGAGGTTGTCAGCGTGTGAGGACGCTAATGCTTAGTGCTGATAGGAATGAGCTGCCGGAGGTATGTGTAGCGTGAAAGTTGCGCTCTGTATGAAAGCGAGAGCTGACAGGTGCTGCGAGTTTGTAGTCCACTGTGTGTAGTGAGTTCAGAGCGTGTATTGAAATGAACACGCTAAGGTAAAAAGTAATCCTCTAACTTGTTCAAGGTGGTAATCCAAAGTTAGGAAACTTGAGAAACAATGTGGAAAATAGAAAACTGAAGAATATTGTCTGAAGACGACGTTGGAGCTCATATTAGCGTTTAACTGTCTGTTAGGTAGCAAACAAAATACTAAGCACCTGAGTGCAGGTGCGCAGGGCTTATGAAGACTTTGTGGGAGGGGACAGCTTAAAGGGCTAGTCCTGACATCACCCCCTCTTCAAGCAAGTGGTCCCAGCACTTGAGGACGTGGCCTATCAGGGTAACGTCTATGAAATTGGTTTACTAGCCTGAGTGCATGAAGGTTGGTGGAGGGTTCCCACGAATCTTCCTCATCTGAGTAACCCTTCCAACGTACCAGATATTCCAGGTGGCCATTATGGACTCGTGAGTCAAGTAGTTTCTGAACTTCGAATTCATCCGACAATGTTTGGATAGGAACGGGTGGTAGGACTGGATTAGTGTCCCTTAAAGAACCTGCTGGTTTTAACAAGGAGACATGAAAGCTGGTATGAACTCGTAGGGAAGGTGGAAGATCAAGAGCCATGGCATTTGGGTTGATGACTTTAAGGATTGGGAAAGGACCGATGAATAGTTTACCCAATTTCCTAGAAGGAATTTGTAGGCGGAGGTTCTTTGTTGAGAGCCAGACGAGGTCGCCAACCTTGTATTCAGGGGTTGGACGACGTCTGAGATTGTAGTAACGGCTCTGAGTATCTTGGGCATGCTTGATGTTTCGATGAAGAATCGAGATTGTCTCTTTTAGGTTGTTTGTGTACTCGTCAACTAGTGGTGAAGGAGAAACCGACTGTGCAGAAAAAGTGAATGATGGATGGAACCCGTAGTTAGCATAGAAAGGGGTCATGTTAGTGCTGGAGTTGACTGAATCATTATAAGCATATTCTGCTAAGGGAAGTAGGTCAGACCAGTTATCTTGATGTTGGGTGCAGAAACAGCGGATATATTGCTCCAGCCATTGATTTACCCGTTCAGTCTGTCCATTCGTCTGCGGGTGGAAGGCAGTGCTATAACGATGGGTGATGTGTAATTGATCACAAAGTTGTCTCCAGAACCTGGAGGTGAACTGTGTTCCTCGGTCAGAGGTGAGAATTGGAGGAATTCCATGTAGTCTAATAACATGCTGAATGAATAGCTGGGCTGTCTCTGCAGAAGTTGGTAGTTTTGAGAAAGGTATAAAATGTGCCATCTTACTGAAAAGATCTACTGCGACGAGAATTGTGTTGTTATTGTTAGATCTTGGGAGCTCAACGATGAAGTCTAGCCCTACATGTTGCCAGGGTCTCTGTGGAACTTGAACAGGCATGAGGAGACCATAAGGTAGAGTGGTCTGAGTCTTAGATGATGCACAGACAGCACAACTCTGGATGTATTCGGTTACAGTCTTCTTCATATGTGGCCACCAGTAGTGTCTAGAGATCTTTTCGAATGTGCGTCTTATGCCCTGATGTCCAGCAGTTGGGATGTCATGGTTATGATGTAAAATTTCCTGCAGTAGTGATGGAGGAACATATAATTTTGTATCTCGATAGTATAGACCGTCCTGGCTTTTCTGTAACTTATGTTTTGAAATACAATCCTTGTTGATCATAGTAGACTTTAAGTTGCAGGAGAAGGTGCTTGAGAGACCTATGAATCTTTCTGGAGGAATAATATGTTGTACTTCAGATGGAGTTCTGTAGTCCGTGTCTTTACGAGAAAGAGCATCAGCCTTGCCATTCAGTTTTGCTGATCTATAAGTGATGGTAAAGTTAAATCAGGTGAAGTAAAGGCACCATCGAGCTTGGCGAGAAGAAAGGGTTTTACTGTCTTGTAAGTATTCTAAGTTTTTATGGTCCGTTATGATCTGAATGGGTATTATAGTACCTTCTAGGAGGTCTCTCCAATGTTCCAGCGATCTTCTTATCGCTAGTAGTTCCTTCTCACCGATTGGATAGTGGGTCTCTGCAGGAGACAGTGCTTTGGAGTAAAAAGCTATTGGATGTATGGGTGAAGAATCCGTCAGTCGTTGGGAGAGAACAGCACCGATCCCATAGTCGGAGGAATCGACTTCTAGGATATAGGGTAGGTTGGGGTCAGGATAGTGTAGAATGGGTGCAGTTGTGAAACGTTTCTTTAGAAGTTCAAAAGCTGAGTTGGCATCTTCATTCCAAACGAATGGGTTATTAGTTCCAGTTAAACGAGTCAGAGGTTTAACTATTTGAGAGAAGTTCTTTATGAACTTCCTATAATAGTTAGAAAATCCTAGGAATTGTTGGAGTTGTTTCCTATTCTGAGGCTGTTTCCACTTAGTAACTGCGGTTACCTTTGTATCTTCCATCATGATCCCCTGTGGACTGATGTAATAACCTAGGAAGGACAATTCGGTGGTGTGGAAAATGCATTTCTCGAGCTTCGCATAAAGTTAGTGTTTCCTGAGTCTGTCCAGAACGAGTCGTACATGTTGAATATGGTCTTGTGGATTGTTAGAATATATGAGAATGTCGTCCAGATATATTATCATACAAGTGTCTAACAAATCCCTGAAAATGTCATTCACGAAGTGCTGGAAAGTTCCTGGGGCGTTACACAGCCCGAAAGGCATAACCAGATACTCAAAATGCCCGTATCTGGTCCTGAATGCGGTTAGCCACTCATCCCCCTTTCTAATCCGCACCAGGTTATACGCCCCACGGAGATCAAGCTTTGTGAAGATGGTTGCTTGATGGACTCTCTCAATCAACTCAGGAATGAGGGGCAGAGGGTAGCGATTCTTGATGGTCTTCTTGTTTAGTTCGCGGTAATCAATGATAGGTCTGAGAGACATATCCTTGTTTTGGACAAAAAAAATCCCGGCCCCAGCTGGTGATGTTGACGGACGTATGAAGCCCTTTTTGAGGTTTTCATCGATGTAGTCTTTTAGATGGTCGAGTTCAGGTTTGCTGAGAGGATACAAGCGTCCGAAGGGGATTGTTGCTCCTGGTTGTAGTTCAATAGGACAGTCGTACTGTCTGTGAGGAGGAAGTGTCTCTGCTTGTTTCTTACTAAAAACATCAGAATAGTCGGAATAAGCAGCAGGCAGGTTATTTAATTCGGTTGATTGTTGAACTAGAGAAATGTGAGAATAGCAGGTAGATAGGCAGTAGTCGGATTTGAGAGAAACCTGTAAATCCTTCCAATCTATGGTGGGTTGATGCAGCTGCAACCATGACAGTCCTAATACAACTGGAAAGAGAGGAGAAGGCAGTATATCAAACACAAGATATTCCGTATGACCTGTTGGAGTCTGTACCATAAGAGGTTTAGTGTGGTAAAGAATCGGACCAGTTTTGATTGGTGTTCCGTCAATAACTCTAATGCAGACAGGTTTTTGCTTGCACTCAAAAGGAATTTTATTAGTTTTAACAATGTTTAAATCAATATAACAGCCACTGGCACCGGAGTCAACAATTGCTTCAATGTTGATTTTCTCCTGCTGCCACTGTAGAGACAAAGGAACACGACAGTAAATAGGGTTATAGCTGATTGTTGAATGTATAGTAAATACAAGTGACTTACATTTCTTAGACTTGATAAGCACAGGACAGTCCTTAACGGAATGGGTTGGGCTAGCACAATGCATGCAAAGCTGCAGGCTTCTTCTTCGTGATCTTTCTTGTGAAGAAATTGGGCCTCTGATGATACCTAGGTCCATGGGTTACTCAGAAGTTTTCTGTGGAGGAGTAGAGTGAGGGTAGGAGGTGGCTGCTGTGGTCTGCGAGGTAGCATAGGATCGTTCAAGTTTCCTCTCCCTCAACCTCCTGTCTATTTGTATGACAAGTTTGATCATGGACTCAAGACTATCGGGCAACTCCATTCTTGCGAGCTCATCCTTGATTTGATCGGATAGCCCAAGCCTAAATTGGTTTCTTAGTGAAACAGCGTTCCATTGTGAATCAGAACTGTATTGCTTGAATTCAGTGACATAATCTTCTACGGCCCTGCGGCCTTGCTTGAGAGCCCTCATCTTAGCCTCAGCGGTGAGTTGGACATCCGTGTCCTGATATAAATCATCCATACTAGTGAGAAAGGTTTGTAGTGAAGAAAGGATGGGGTCATTATTTTCATAACATGTGTCTGCCCAAACACGAGGCTCACCCCTGAGAAAAGAGACTATAGTGAGAACTCTAATTCTGTCTGTACTATAAGTCTTGGGTTTGAGGGTAAAGAGCAAATTGCAAGCGTTTTTAAACTGACGGTACTGCTTCCTATTACCAGCAAATGTTTCTGGTAGGGAAACCTGGGGTTCAGGGGATAACTCAGAGAAAGAAGCCCTATGACTGATGGTGTCTTTAAGTATACCACGGAGGGTTTGGTTCTCTAGCTGGAGCTCTCGTAGTCCCTGGGAGAGCTGGTCTACCTTCTGTGAAAGGTTGTAAACAATCTGCGGTAATTCGGCTAGATCCATTTTTTTTTTTGGCTTAGTATTATGTGAGGGATGCGTAAATCCCCTTGGTTTGAAGTCTGTTTTGGTCTCAGTTGCGGAATTAATTGTTTCTTAAGAGTGTAGAGATGTTTTGTATCATACAGGAAATTGTTACCGATATTGTGGAAAGGCAACAGTGTTACCCTTGTGAGTTGATAGATGTTGATTGAGTAGACAGTAGTTTCAGTACAGCTATGAGCAATACTAAACAACACACATTTGGGGTAAGGTGTGAAACCCAGTAAAGTCACTGCAGAGTGTGGAATAAGTACTGCTTGAGTGTATAAGTTCCTCTATTTAACAAAAGGTAAAAATGGTACCGTTACTGTGCTGTTAGGAAGCTCTGCGGTCTGCAGCTGTCTGTGTTCGGAACACGGTGTAACGTCACAAGAGTGGGCGTGACTGGTCTTCGATCCCCGATGTTCTTTTATCCAATTCGGGGCAGACTTTAGAGAATCAGAAGACTGAGTCGCCAAGTGTGATATTAGTGTCCCAGAGGTTGTCAGCATGTGAGGACGCTAATGCTTAGTGCTGATAGGAATGAGCTGCCGGAGGTATGTGTAGAGTGAAAGTTGCGCTCTGTATGAAAGCGAGAGCTGACAGGTGCTGCGAGTTTGTAGTCCACTGTGTGTAGTGAGTTCAGAGCGTGTATTGAAATGAACACGCTAAGGTAAAAAGTAATCCTCTAACTTGTTCAAGGTGGTAATCCAAAGTTAGGAAACTTGAGAAACAATGTGGAAAATAGAAAACTGAAGAATATTGTCTGAAGACGAAGTTGGAGCTCATATTAGCGTTTAACTGTCTGTTAGGTAGCAAACAAAATACTAAGCACCTGAGTGCAGGTGCGCAGGGCTTATGAAGACTTTGTGGGAGGGGACAGCTTAAAGGGCTAGTCCTGACAAGATCTGATGGCTTCCTGTTCAAACAACAAACTTCCTAGGCGCTCTGCAAGGTCCAGGGACCCTTAGGCTGTCACGCTGCCCTGGCTGTTGCCAGGGACGCAACGCTTCTTCTCTGCTAGTTGCCTAGGATGCTCTGGTGATTGCCAGGGATCCAGTGGTTCCTCTGAGCGTGCAGTGATGATGTCATCGCCGCATGTCTCCTCCTCTCTGAAGCCGGGTCCTTGAGTTCTTGGTGCGAATCGGCAACTATGTAAGTACTTGCTTCACCTACATTCTCTGCCCAAGTATAGGTGTTTCTTAGTGTTCTCCTGGGTGTTATTATTGTTAAACTGCTGGATTTATATACTGCTGCTGAACTCTGCTTGCCTGACCACTCTGTCTGTTAACCCATAAACTGCTGGATTGATATACTGCTGATGAACTCTGCTTGACTGACCACTCTGCCTGGATTGATATTCTATTGCTGAACCCTGCCTGTCTGACTACTCTGCTTGATTGACCCCTTTTGCTCTGGATTGCCTCTCTGTTGCCAAACCCTGCCTGACAATCCTAGTGGTCCACCTCTGGACTGCTTTACCGTTGCCAAACCCTGCCTGACCATCCTAGTGGTTCACCTCTGGACTGCTTTACCGTTCTTAAACCCCACCTGTCTGACCATCCTAGTGGTTTACTTCTGGACTGCTTTACCGTTGCCAAACCCTGCCTACCCGACCATTCTAGTGGTTTACCTTTGAACTGCCTTTCTCTGATTCCATGCCTGTTGCCGCTGAAGACCATCCTGCCTGTTGGTTAGTGCTGCTTACCTCATCTTGTGAACTTTCTCTGCTCTGGGATATTCCATATCATTCCGGGACGCCGGGATAAGAAGACTACTGGCAGAGTTCAGTCTGATAGTGGAATATCCCACGAGCATTACATTATACTTGGGCCATGAAGCCAAATGAGGTAGCAAGAGCAGTTTATCTTCAAGGACAGATGTTGGGAACCCATACCACACAGTTGCAGAGTGTGGATTCCAAACTAGATGCTATAACCGCTCAATTCTCTGCACTAGTTGCAGCAAGGAATACCGCTCCTGCTATTGTACCACCAGTCTCCTGCTCCTAGTACTGAGGCTTCGTCCCCTGCTTCTGGAAGCATTCCCCGGATACCATTGCCTGACAAATATGAAGGTACTATTGATTGTAGGGGTTTTCTTAACCAGTGCAGGTTGCACATCCATAACGATCCTCACACCTTTCAGTCTCACCAATCAAGGGTCACCTTTATCATTTCCTTACTGAAAGACAAGGCCCTAGCCTGGGTCTCTCCCCTTTTGAAACAGAACGCTCCACTCCTGCATGATGCTGATCTCATTATTTCTGCATTTTCTTCTTTGTTTGGGACTTCTGGCCATACTTCTGCTGCAGAATTTTCTCTCCTGGATCACCGCCAGGGCAATAGAACTGTGGCACAATTCACCATCGAGTTTTGCACCTTGGCACTTGAAACCACTTGGGATGGCAGTGCTCTCAAGGCAGCCTTTAGGAGGGGTCTGCATGAACGCATCAAAAATGAATTCACTTTTCGTGATATTCCTTCTTCTTTGGATGACTTTTTATATCACTTTGTATCAGTCTGGACTCTTGTTTCAGGAGAGACAAGCCGAGAGAGACAGAACTTGGAGGGTCCTTCCCTCCGTCCTTCTATTCGTCCAGTTTTTGCAGTATCCTCTACAGCTCCAGTTACCCCAGTGGAGGAACCCATGGATCTCTCCTCCTTCAAACCCTCAGAGTCTGAAAGACAGAGAAGGAGATTGAGACTATGTTTTTATTGTGGATCTAACACCCACCAACTAAAGAATTGTGACATTTGGCCAGGGAAAGCCAATGCTTAGGGGATAACACTGGGGTACCTTTAAGCATGATCACTACTAAATCCCCTCACTCCTCTCGGATTCTGGTACCTGTTACCCTTACCTTCCTTCAGAATACTGTCCACACTCAAACCTTCATTGATTCAGGGGCAGCTGGAAACTTTCTGGATCACTGTTTTAGGATTCAAGCTGGCTTGTCTATTCTGCAGAAAAGACATTGTCTCAAAATAACTACTCTGAATGGCACCACCCTTGGTTCAGGGTTGATTCATTCATACCGCAGTTCTAGGTCATTCATTTTCCAGCACAGCCTGTCATCCTTGTTCTTCCTTGGCTTCGTATACACAATCCACAGTACGACTGGGCTGAAGGACAACTGGCCTCCTGGGGTACCTCCTGTTTCCACTCCTGCCTTGCTAAAGTCACTCCTCTGCTCCGAATCCCCATAGCCAATATACAGACTCCTCCAAACCTTCCCTCAGTATATGCGGACTTCTCAGATGTGTTTGAGAAAAAAGCAGCCGACGTGCTGCCTCCCCACCGTCCTTATGACTGCAAAAACTACCTCTTTCCCGGAGCCCCACTTCCTAAAGGGAGGACTTATCCACTCTCCAAAGCTGAAACCAAATCCATGGAGGAGTACATCCAACGAAACCTAGCTAAAGGTTTCATTCGCCCTTCCTCCTCTCCTGCTGGGGCAGGCTTCTTTTTCATCAGTAAGAAGGATGGTGGGCTCAGACCCTGCATCGACTACAGGGCCTTGAACAACATAACTATCAAGAATTGCTATCCCATTCCTTTGATCCCCGAACTGTATGACTCACTCCAGAATGCTCGTTTCTTCACCAAGCTGGACTTACGTGGGGCATACAATCTGATTCGTATCTTCCCAGGCCACGAATGGAAGACCGCCTTCAACACAAGATCAGGGCATTATGAATACCTCATAATGCCCTTTGGGCTGTGTAATGCCCCTGCAGCCTTCTAGGCATTTGTCAATGATGTCTTCTGTGACCTTCTCAATCGCACTTTAATCGTCTACCTGGATGACATCCTTATTTTCTCTTCCACTCTGGAGGAGTATCATAAGCACATGAGACAGGTACTTCAACGTCTGAGACAATTCTTTGGTAGCCAAACTAGAAAACTGTGAGTTTTTTTCAAGTTCAGATCCAGTTTCTTGGTTATGTCATCTCGAAAGAAGGTTTTGCCATGGATCCTGCTAAACTTACCGCAGTTTTAGAATGGCCTCAACCTACTTCATTAAAGGAATTACAGAGATTCTTGGGGTTCTCCGATTATTACCGCAAGTTTATAAAGAACTTTTCACAAACAGTTGCTCTAGTCACGGAATTGACAAAACGGAACAAAGACTGCAAACATTGGCCCCCTGAGGACATATATGCCTTCACTCGTCTAAAAAAGGCTTTCTGTTCTGCTCCTGTGCTTCGCCATCCTGATCCTGACCTACAGTTCACTTTAGAGGTTGATGCCTCTGAAATAGGGGCTGGAGCAGTTCTAACCCAAAGGGATCCTTTAACCTTCAAGTCACACCCTGTAGCCTTTTTTTCCCCAAACGCTTTACTCCTGCAGAGAGGAATTACGATGTGGGTAATCGTGAACTCTTAGCCATTAAGATGGCCTTGACTGAATGTCGCCATTGGTTAGAAGGAACCGCCAATCCCATTCAGATTCTCACCAACCACAAGAATCTGACTTACCAAGAGACTGCTCATCAACTCAATTGTTGACAGGCCAGTTGGGCCTTGTTCTTTTCCTGTTTTAACTTTGTGGTCTCTTGTCTTCCTGGGACCAAAAACAAGAAGGCTGACGCCCTTTCCCGTCAGTTTCCTCATTCAAGTGATTCCTCTAAAGCTCCTATTGAACACATCATTACCACCCTCCCGTGTGGTTGCTCAACTGAACACCACCCTTCTTCAAAGTGCCCAGTCTAGTAAACCTCCTGAAGCCCCCGTGGCTTCCGATATCTTTTTTTTGTACCTCTGAACCTAGACACTCCTGTGCTGTCCTGAGCTCATGATAGCAAACTCTCAGAGCATCCTGGTTTGACAAGGACTTTTAGGCGTCTTTCCCAACACGTATGGTGGCCTACTATGAAGTCTGACACTCAGGATTATGTGCTGCCAACAAAACTCCATGAGCCTTGCCTACCGGCTTGCTCCAACCATTGTCCATTCCAAACAACCATGGACACACATAACAATGGATTTCATTGTGGACCTTCCATCTTTTGACCACCATACAATTATCTGGGTTGTGGTGGATCGCTTTTTCAGACTGGCTCATTTTGTACCTCTAACCAAGCTGCCTTCTGCCCAAGAATTATCATCTTTTTCTCTTGCATGTGGTACGACTTCATGGCATTCTTGCGAATATTGTTTCCGACAGAGGTCCACAGTTCATCTCTACCTTTTGAAGCCTTTTATAAGTTGATTGGAACCACTGTTTCCTTGTCTTCTGGCTACCATCCTCAGACCAATGGACTAACTGAGAGAGTAAACCAGGATCTCAAGGCCTACTTTACAGCCTTTGTCAACGCTCTCCAACCAACGCTTACCAACTGGTCTGAGTTGTTACCCCTAGCTGAGCTGGCAAGAAACAGTCATTGGCACTCTTCTCTTCGATGTTCTCCATTTCAAGCTGCAGCAGGGAGTCAACCTTGTGTCTTCCCTCTTTCTGCTCAGTCCACTGGGGTTCCCGCTGCAGACAAACAAGTTACTGAACTCACCACTCATTGGGAACGTATTAGCTCTCAGCTACGTTCAACTGTCTCTAGATACAAAAAGTTTGCTGATCGTCATAGAGCTTTTGTCTGTGCCATCTTGGTAGGTGAACATGTTTGGGTCTCTACTCAACATATTCATAGAAACATACATATTGATGGCAGATAAGAGCCATAGGCCCAGCAAGTCTGCCCGATATTACCTAACAGTATAAACTTATCTACTTTCTAGGATAGCCTTATTCTTGTCCCATGCATTTTTAAAGTCACCCACAGTGTTTGTCGCTACTACCTCTTGAGGAAGTTTATTCCATAAATCAATCACTCTTTCTGTAAAGTAGTGCTTCATCAAATTACTCCTGAATCTACTACCCTTTAGCTTGAGCTCATGACCCCTTGTTCTTGAATTTTCCATTTTTATGTAAAATACCCACTGCCTCAGTTTTACTAAGCCCTTTAACGTACTTGAAAGTTGCTATCATATCACCTCTTTCCCTCTTTCCCTATACATATTTAGGTCACTGAGCCTATCCTGGTAAGTTTTATTTTTTAGACCATGTACCATTTTGTAGCCCTCCTTTGCACAGATTCAAGTTTGTTAATATCCTTCTGAAGATATGGCCTCCAGAACTGCACAAACTATCAAGATGAGGCCTAACTAATGATCTATAAAGTGGCATAAGAACCTTACTATTTCTGCTGCAAATACCTCTACAATGCATCCAAGCATTCTGCTAGCCTTACTCGCTGCATTACTACATTGTTTACTAAGTTTAAAGTCATCTGAAATAATAATTCCCAAGTCCTGTTCCTCATCTGTAACAGTCAGTAAAGTGCCATTGAGTCTGTAATTAACATTTGGATTTTTCTTCCCTAGATGCATTATTTTACACTTTGCTGTGTTAAACTTTAGATCCCAGTCATTTGTGCAATCCTCCAATTGTTGTAAATCACTTCTCATTTTGTCTACCCCCCCTGGAACATCCACTCTGTTACAAATTTTTGTATCATCTGCAAACAGACATACTTTCCCCTGTAGCCCTTTGCTGATATCACAGATAAATATGTTAAACAAAACAGGCCCCAGAACTGACCCCTGAGGAACACCACTAGTAACAGCTCCCTCTGCTGAATGAACTCCATTTACTAAGACACTTTGTTTTCTGTCCTTAAGCCAGCATTCCACCCAGTTCACAATTTTTGAATCTAGACCAAGGAGATACAGTTTGTGAATTAGTTTATTGTGTGGGACGGTGTCAAATGCTTTGCTGAAATCTAGATATGCTACATCAACTGCTCCACCCTTGTCTAATACTTTTGTTACATAATCAAAGACGTCAATTAGATTAGTCTGACATGATCTCCTTGAAAGTAAAACCATGCTGATTTTGGACCTCTAAATTGTTTGTCTTTATGTAAGTCATAATTCTTTCTTTTAAGAGGCTTTCCATTAATTTCCCTACTACTGAAGTTAAACTAACTGGCCTGTAGTTGCCAGATTCTTCTCTACTGCCCTTTTTATGAAGAGTTATTACATTTGCTATTCTCCAATCATCTGGGACATCTCCTGTTAATAGTGACTGATTAAACAGATCAGTTAATGGGACAGTTAGCACTGATTGAAGTTCTTTTAAAACCCTTGGATGAATATTATCAGGACCCACTGCCTTTTTAACATTTATTTTTGATAATTCTAACAAAACCTCATCCTCTGTAAAAAGATTACTGTTAAGCTTGTATCTATTTTTCGTAGCATCCCTTAATGTAGACATTCTATCTTCACAATCTTTTGTGAAAACAGAACAGAAGTAATCATTGAGACAGTCTGCAATCTGCTTGTCTTCTTCTATTATTCTACCATCAACTGATTTCAATTTTACTATTCCTACCTTATTTTTCTTCTTTCACTGATATATCTAAAGAATGTTTTGTCCCCATGTTTACCGACTGTGCTATCTTCTCTTCTGCATGAGCTTTAACCTTCCTAATTACCTGCTTAGTCTTTTTTTTTTTTGTTGGAGTCTCCATATTTTCATATCATCATCTGCTTGTGTGTGTCTGTAATTTTTATAAGCTATCTTTTTTGTCTTTACAGCATGTGCTACTTCTTTGGAAAACCAAATTGGTTTCCACTTTCTTTTACTTTTACAGACATGTCTAATACAGTGTGCGGTTGCATCTAAAATGGCACCTTTCACAAATTCCCACTGTTCTTGAACCCCTGTAATAAGAGTTTTCCCTTTTTAAATAGTTTTTTAGGTATTCTCCCATTAATAAAAAATCTGCCTTCCTAAAGTCTAAAACTTTTGTTTTAGTCTGGGTGGACAGTTCCTGCACATGAATACTAAACCAAACAGATTGATGATCACTGGATCCTAAGTTCTCACCTACAGATCTAATACTTACAAACTGTATCACTGTTTGTAAGTATTAGATCTAATATAGCTTCCTTTTGTCCTATTCGTCTACGTCAACCCTGTCACAAATTGGGTCCTAGGTTTATCGGTCCATACAATGTCCTGAAAAGACTGTGTACTGTTGCCTACAAAGTGGCCTTGCCCAAAAACCTGCGCATACACCCAGTCCTCCAAATCTCACTACTCGAGCCTTATATCAAGAATAGATTTCCCCGGCTCTGAGCTCCTCCTCCTCCACTCCTGGTCCGTGGTGACTCTGAATATGAGGTTGCTAAGATCCTGGACTCCAGATACAGGCGCAGGCAACTGCAGTATCTGGTACACTGGAAGGTTTACTCTGTGGCGGATCGTTCCTGGGTTCCTTCCCGTGATGTGCATGTTCCATGTTGCTCATCCTTTGAAGCCGACTCTGGTTCCCGGAGGGAACCCTTAAGGGGGCGGCTATGTCACGCTGCCTTGGCTATTGCCAGGGATCCGGCGGTTCCTCAGAGCGTGTGGCAATGAAATCATTGCTGCATGTCTCCTCCTCTCTAAAGCCGGGGCCTTGAGTTCTTGGTGTGAATTGGCAGCTATGTAAGTACTTTCTTCACTTACATTCTCTGCACAAGTATAGGTGTTTCTTAGTGTTCTTCTGGGTGTTATTATTGTTAAACTGCTGAATTGATATACTGCTGCTGAACTCTGCTTGCCTGACCACTCTGTTAACCCCTAAAGTGCTGAATTGATATTCGATTGATGAACCCTGCCTGTCTGACTACTCTGCTTGATTAACCCTTATTGCTCTGGATTGCCTCTCTGTTGCCAAACCCTGCCTACCTGACCATCCTAGTGGTTCAACTCTGGACTGCTTTACCGTTGCCAAACCCTGGCTACCTGACCATCCTAGTGGTTCACCTCTGGACTGCTTTACCGTTGCCAAACCCTGCCTGCCTGACCATCCTAGTAGTTTACCTCTGGACTGGTTTACCATTGCCAAACCCTGCCTGCCTGACCATCCTAGTGGTTTACCTTTGGACTGTTTTACCATTGCCAAACCCAACCTGCTGGACCATTCTAGTGGTTTACCTTTGAAATGCCTTTCTCTAATTCCCTGCCTGTTGCCGCAGCTTACCTCATCTTGCAAACTTTCACTGCTCTGGGATATTCCCTATCATTCCAGCTTGACGCCGGGATAAGAAGACAAATAGGCTAATGTATGTGTAGGGTAAACAAGGCCGGACTGGGAATAAAAAGCAGCCCTGGAAAATTTGGAGAAAAGCACTATTTTCCGTTGACTTATATTATATTAGTTTTAAAAAAAGTGCCAGATTGTTGTTATATGCATTCTAAAGCCCACTTGCATCCATTAATAACCCCTTTATATTGTAGCTTTCCAGCCCCAGCAGCCCACCGGGCAGTCTCCTGGTATCCTGGTAAACCAATCTGGTAACCAATCTGGCCTTGAGGGTAAATACATGTAAATGTCTAAAATCGAAGTTTAGCATTTTAAATTATTTTCTCTGCCATATGGCATTATTTTACTTCAAACATTGGAATGGTAGCAGTATTAGTATATGAAAAAAGGAAAACATGCAATAGTGCAAATCTTCTATAGGGGGGCACTTCCTAACCTCAGGCTATTGTCTGAGGTAACAGCCCTTTCTAGGCTGAGAAATCTGTTGCCTTTAAATATAATTATTTTTATTATATACACTTGCTGCTGCTTGGATTTTGTTATCCTATATCTTGTGGATTGGAGTGAAACCTGCTTGGCATTGGAGTCCAATCTGCTGGGCGGCTGAGAAGTCCCAGCCTACCTGTATTGCATCTGGAGGTGCTTTTGATGCTGTGAGACTTTAACAACAAACTCTGCCTAACCAAAACTGTACTTGGCTATGGTGGCTCGTTTTGTATCTCTATACAGGAACCGGCTGTGATTGCTCTGGAACCATCTTGGCCTGTGCACCTGCTTGCTTCAGTTCAGTGAGTTGGACTACTAAGAAGTTCCAGGCTGTTCCACTAGCACCATTGGGTGCATCACGCTTGTGAGTAGCTATTTGTCACACTTGCAGTATTAGTATATCCAGGAACAAAAGGGGAGCCATATTTTTGGGGTAGAAAATGTTTCCCCCATAGACTTTCCCTAGCCAGGCCTTACATGTGTGCTCTGCTCACCTACATAGATACATTGTATGAAACCCTCAGCCTACCTATTGTTAACATTTGAGCAGTTTTTTTTTATATATATATTATTGAGGAAATACACATTACAGAAGCTGAATTCTCATCAAGACATACATTTATCAAAGAAAACATATTTTGAAGACGGAACAAGAGTGTACATCTTGTCTAAATGTCCGCGTTTTAGTCCCTTTTACTGAAGCTAAGGAACACTCTTGGATCCTTACAATTATTGTGTATAAGAGATAAAGGGAATTTTGTAAATTAGAACAAGGAAACAACCAACTAAAGCCCAAACTAAACCATCTAAAAGGGAAAAAAAATGTTTAAACTCTGCTTTTAAACTCTACATAGGAATTGTATATCTCATACAATAATAATAATAATACAAAAAATAAAAAGAACATGTTTTTAATGGTGCTGACTCTAATTACCCTGTACAGCCATGCTTATTCTAAATATATGTGGTAAATGTTTCGCAAAAGAGTGGAATGTTTCAATGCAGTCATTATTAAGTTTGGTATAAATTATTCCTGAACAATATATACTAAGGTCCATGTCCCTATATTGATACATGGCATATCCTCTTTGTGTCTCTCCCCTGACCTCAGCCGCAGGCCACGTGGGAGAACTTAGTGTTATGCCAGCTTGCAAGCTAATATGATGGTGTTATATCCCTAGAAGTTCTGGCTTTATCTATAGTGTCCCATCAGGGGCCCCCTTACCCCCAACGTGAACACCCATGTAAAAGGGACATCATTAGTGCGTTGATTATAACTATGTCAGCTATAAGATAATATTGCTTGCTGCATATTCTATATATAATAATAATAATAATATAAAGTTTGCGTCGTGAAACTTAAAATTGTGACACGGCTGCTAAAGTTATAAGAAATCCTTATATTTATTGACATTCTCAAACTAGCTAACAGTGCTGTTTTAAAAAGAAAAAACATTAACAGAATAGAATACCATCAGATGATTCATAAACTTTACGCTCCTTTCAGAGATGTCTTCTCACAGCGTCTTTGATTATGAGATATAAAAGCCTGTACAAAAACCTTATTGTCATCACATGGACGATAATTGTCTTGCTTATCTGGGTATATCTAGTGTTGTTGTTTTTTGGCTTTCTACCAGGCATGTCCCAATATTTTGCAATGTCCTGCTTTTGATGTGAGCCCTTAGTACCAACAGGGTCGCCTACTTCAGTCAAGATATTGATCCTAGATGATGTTTGTGCCTGTTGGTGAGACGGGCTCTTGGCTCTACCGAAGTCTCTCTTGGTTATTTTGAGTGCGATGACCGTCCCGGATGTTAGACTTATCAGTGTCTCTGCTGTGACCCTTTGGGAGCCCCCCACTAACTCCCTCGTGGCTTCCGTCTGTAACTTTAATTCTTCCATCCGTGTAAGCTTGTTTATAACCTGCCGAGGTGCATTAGATAGTGGTGCTGCTCTTAGCAATGTCAAATCCCCTGTTGTAATTGGTAAGGGTTCCTCCAGAGCTGTGAAGACCTGTACAGTATACAGGGAGCCATGTGTTGGATTAGAGACTGCTTTTACATGTTGCGGGCCTGCCGGCAAGGATCTCACTGTGCAACGCTTATTTTCCAGCGTGTCCGCCACTGTTTTGGGTAATCTTTGGCTGGTGTTTATTTTGCTCATCAGGAAGTCCCACGGAGCATTATCAACGAGCTTCTTGCAAATTGCCTCAAATCTGTGCCAGCAGGTATTAGAAACCTGAAGCGTGTTATTTTTTATGTCAGCCATCTTAGATATGGTATGGTGGTTTCTATTTGTGATGCTCGCTCTTGCTAGCTATTCCCCTATGCAATCGAATATGTTGGAATCGTCTTTGCAGATTTACTGAGATGGCTAGTTGCGGCTGAGAACCTAGAATTAACAAGGGGGAAGCGCTGCCTTTACTGGGCCGCCGTCCCAGGCCTCTTTTGTCTACGTCGGGGCTCCGGCGTCAAAAATACAGTTAATTGCAGGATGAATTTTGAGCCCCAGCGTAGTGGTTAGCTTTGATGAGGTGTTTTGATAAGTTTCGCTGTAGCATTACTCCTGAAAACGGCGGTTTAAAAGAGATTCAGCAGGAGCTCAGAGATATGCGACCGGTTGAGATCACTGTGCAGACACGCCCCCGAGTAACTGTATGCTTTACACAAACACTTGGGGTTGTGCAATGATAAATGCGGGAAGCGCATGCTGCCCACTTGCCGCAATGCTGGGTGAGAACCTTTTCCACTCGGCATATGATAAATGGAGCTCTTAAAGTGACCCTACCAGTATCAATTGTATAGGGACAAACTGCTGGAAAACAATATTCACACAGCACAGCATTAAAAGGATAGAAAGGTCACTTTTAAATATAATCATTTTTCCAATATACTTCGATTAGCAAAAAAGTTTTTAGTAAAAGTGTGTGCATCTCCCTTTAAGAATGCGTGTGTGCCAGGCTGTGTGCACGCATATTGTGATATGACTGAGTGTGGTGTGAGTTGCAATATACTTCCATTAACAAAAAATGCTTCTTGTTAAAGTTATTACTGTTTTTCATCAGCATATGCACATATCCTGTGTTGCACCAGTATTCAAACACAGAGAGCTAGCAGTGGTATTTATTGCATCTGTGAAGACTAAATTTGTGTTACACAAGCCACTGCTGACTCTCTGAGAAGGTGTGGTGTTTGAATACTAGTGTACGGGTCTACACAGGATGTGTTTCGTATGCCGATGAAAAACAGTAATGACTTTTACTAGAAGGGATTTTTTTTGTTAATGGAAGTATATTGCAAAAATGCTTCTATTTTAAAATGAAATGCACCCATGCACACTTCTATTTTGACATTTCTATCCCTTTTAAAGAGTACAACTACCGTATGATCAAAAAGTCTTAAAGTGACATGTGCACACAACCTTTTAAAGGGGGAACTCTTAAAGGAGTCACAATGGAGACAACTTTAGCGCAGTTATAACTGACAGCGAGGAGGTCCAGAAGAGGTTCTTACCCATGGATGTGGATACTGCATCTAAGAGCTTAAGGGAGGCTAAGTTGACAGCTGCAGCGTCATAAGAAGGAGGTTTCTCTGTCTCACCTTCAAGTAATGGAGTGTCAGGGCTGAAGTCCATGGAGAAGGCGGCCACTTATTGCGGAATCCATCTACTTTGTCAGATACAGTGAGCCAAACACAGTGAGACCATAAAGGAAAGGTGAGAACAATCTTAAGCAGCTACGTTCTGTCTGGCACGGGCTACAGCAAAGAGAAGGGGCTTGATTAAAGCACTATTTATGGAGCAGTACCCTGCCTCATTCTGAGAGTTTTTTGTCAGGTTACGAGAAATGAGAGTGACTCTCTGATGTGATAAAAATGATGGAGACGGTCATCGGACTATCCATAACTTCCATGCAGGCGGCTAAGGTATTGGGTAAATACCCCTGGAGACTTAATTCACTTAATGGCCTAAAGCTGGCATAATTTACATATAGTAATACACATATATCTAATTATAAAGTTCTAATGCTTATATATGGTAGCTATGTTAAGCCATTTTCTTAATTGTTTATTTCCTGCTTGCTTCCTATAATGGGCATCATGTCTGCCTTTAATTTTTTACAGAACTTATATATTAAACATTAGAATATGATATGGGCAGAGTCCAATAATGGAGACAGCACCACTGCAAGTGCTCCGGCAAAGGGTATAGACTGGCATGTCTCCAAATAAGTGCAGAAATCAAACAATAATGCCAGCACTAGGAATAATATAATTCTTTTATGAAGACCTTTAGTATAAAATGCGACGATTTCGGGGTAACCCCCTTAATCATGCATGATTAAGGGGGTTACTCCGAAGACGTCGCATTTTATACTAAAGGTCTTCAATAAAAGAATTATTTTATTCCTAGTGCTGGCATTATCGTTTGATTAGTATATGATATGCCACCCCATGTTGCTTTCTAAAATAGCTCTCCGCTTTAACTAAATTACCAATAATGGATTTATGTTAAGGGGCCTCATTGTATAGTTAGCCTATACTTTCAGCTTACAGGTACTTATATTTGCCCTATTTATGATAGTATTTAATTTGCTGTTTTGTTGGCATTATGCTAATATAAGTTGGTGGTGTACAGGTTATTGAATTGCAGGTGTTGGCCTGAGACAGTAGGTGATCTCTTCACTTTTTCCTTTATGCTTGCTCCCCTGGCATTTTATAAGCAGTGCTACAAAATATATTTTGAATGGGAGCTTTAACTTTGACACTATTTGTAGCCACATATTGCTATTTTTGCCCCCCACCCAGGCCATTTCTTAGCCCTACTCTACATCCATGTCAAATACTAGCTGGCACCTTTTAATTGCTGAGTTGAATACTCTGCCATAAGTGTTAGCTGGCGATCTGCGATTCTTAGTATTGTTGATATACCTAAAGCAGTGACGTGCGGTGACATCAGAGGCTGGTGAGGCAGTGGCAAGGATACGCCTTCATTCCTTTAGATATCCTTTGTTGAAGAAATAGCAATGCACATGGGGTGAGTCCAATCTAGAGGTATCTATGTGCGGCCACCAATCAGCAGCTACTGAGGCATATTTAGATATGATTTTCAACAAAGGATATCAAAAGAATGAAGAAAATATAGATATAGACGTTAAATTGAAAGGTTTAGTTTAAAATTGCATGCTCTTTCTAAATCATGGAAAAGATAGACATGGGTTTCATGTCCCTTTAAATGGCTGTCTTGGAAAACTGGTCAACTTAGTTAACAACTGAGTTTTTAGTCTAAAAGGATTGTAACAGAAACTCTTGCCAGATAACCAATGCTTGCTCTGGATTATGAGATCTAGAAGATCCATGCCCATTAAAATATTTTTAAAACATACTTGTTACTTTAATGGCTGCAAATTATTGCTTAAGATTCTTTCATTATTCAGTTAAATTATTAAAAATGTCTTGATCCAGTGGCGGCTGGTGAAATTTAAAGATGGTGGGAACGTTGTGACCCCACCGCCTTTAAATATAAAGCCACACCATCAGATTGCACTACCAATTCATTAATTCAATAAATAAAAGGTAGACAGAAACACAGAAAAGCACTCGGGGGGAGAGGGAGAGAGAGACGGGGGGAGAGAGACACAGAGGGTTAGAGAGAAAGAGACACAATCACACACAGAGGGTTAGAGAGAGTGAAAGAGAGAGAGAGAGACACAATCACACACAGATGGTTAGAGAGAGAGAAAGAGAGAGAGACACAATCACACACAGAGGGTTAGAGAGAGAGAAATGAAGAGAGAGAGAGACACACACACAATCACACACAGAGGGTTAGAGAGAGAGAAAGAGAGACACAATCACACACAGATGGTTAGAGAGAGAGAAAGAGAGAGACACACAATCGCACACAGAGGGTTAGAGAGAGAGAAATGAAGAGAGAGAGAGACACACAATCACACACAGAGGGTTAGAGTGAGAGAAAGAGAGACACAATCACACACAGAGGGTTAGAGAGAGAGAAATGAAGAGAGAGAGAGACACACAATCACACACAGAGGGTTAGAGGAGAGAGAAAGAGAGACACAATCACACACAAGATGTTTAGAGAGTAGAGAGAGAGACATAATCACACACAGATGGTTAGAGAGAGAGAAATAAAGAGAGAGAGAGACACACAATCACACACAGAGGGTAAGAGAGAGAGGAACGAGAGGGACACAAACACACACATGGTTAGAGAAAGAGAGAGAGAGAGACAATCATACACAGAGGGTTAGAGAGAGAGAGGAAAGAGAGAGGACACACAATCACACACAGAGGGTTAGAGGAGAAAGAGAGAGAGACACAATCACACACAGAGGGTGTAGAGAGAGAGAAAGAGAGACACATTCACACACCAGGTTAGAGAGAGAGAAAGAGAGACACAATCACACACAGAGGGTTAGAGAGAGAAAGAGAGAGAGAGAAAGAGACACAATCACACACAGAGGGTTAGAGAGAGAGAGGAGAGAAAGAGAGACACAATCACACACAGGGGTTAGAGAGAGAGAGAGAAAGAGGGAAATCACACACAGAGGGTTAGAGAGAGAAAGAGAGAGAGAAAGAGAGACACAATCACACACAGAGGGTTAGAGAGAGAGAGAGAAATAGACACAATCACACACAGAGGGTTAGAGAGAGAGAGAAGGAGACACAATCACACACAGAGGGTTAGAGAGAGAGAGAAAGAGAGACACAATCGCACACAGAGGGTTAGAGAGAGAGAGAGAGAGAGAGAGAGAGAGAGCGAGAGAGAGACACAATCACACAGAGGTTTAGAGAGAGAGAAAGAGAGAGACACAATCACACACAGGGTTAGAGAGAGAGAGAGAGCGAGAAAGAAAGAGATAGAGAGACACAATCACACACAGAGGGTTAGAGAGAGAGAGAAAGAGAGCGGGAGAGACACACAATCACACACAGAGGGTTAGAGAGAGAGAAAGAGAGAGACACAATCACACACAGAGGGTTAGAGAAAGAGAGAGACACAATCACACACAGAGGGTTAGAGAGACACATAAGGGATGAGAGAGTCAGAGGGGGAGGAAGAGAGACAGAGAGAGAAAGAGACCATGGAGGATAATGACACATAAGGAGAGAAATGGATAGAGAGAGACACACACACACACACAAAACAAAAAACACTAAACCGACATTATAAATTATAGATTTTCACTAACAGAATCCCTTTCAGTAAAATCTAAGGCTGCAGCACTTACTTTAAATAAAATGTGGCGTAAAACAGCTGCTCTCTGCATTTCTTCTCGTTCCTGCTCTGTAAGGATTCAGGAAGTGACAGTTGAACATTGCCACTGCACTTTAGAGGGGAAGAACAGAACTCTCTTTTTCACTGTTAGCAAAGCTTGCAGGTTCACAGGAACAGCAAACAGAATATATGAAAGTTGTTTTTTTCCATTTTTGTTTTTGTTTTATATGATTTAACATCCAGGCCCCAACCCCCTAAGTTCCACTTACTAATGCCTCTCACTGGATTGGGTCAGCCCAAATAGGTGGACTGCCTCAAATAAGCGTTAATGGGGCCATGCAATGATCTTAACCACTTTCGATCGCAGTAGGTTGGTGCAGCATGTTGTGTACTGGTGGGCAGACCTGATTGTGGCTCTCCATTGCACAATATGTAGCTGTGAAAAAAGAAATGCGTGGGGGGGAAAAAAAATAAAAAATTTTTTGTAAAACCAATAAAGAAAATTATAGTTTGCCCATATGAGAGGGTGAAGCACTGCCTGACCTGCCTCTAGTGACTGCACATCACTGACCTAAAGGTTTGAGAATGTTTCCTTGGTTGAATCCAGGCATATGATGAGATTAGTTAAAATATTTTATAAAAGATCCTTCTCATATTGTATAGTCTATTGTTCTGTTTTCCTTGTTTGACAAACTCGTGTGCTCATGAGTTGCATGTTAGACTTCTTAACTTATAGGAAACTGAGGTTATATTATGAGTACGGCAATATTATGATTACGGCAATATAACGCTGAAACACGTCAGATCTTGTTCCTCTTTGCTGTATTTTTTACCTTGGGCTATCTGCCCCAATAAAGTTATTTTATTTATTCGTATGGCGGACTCTGGACTTGTTTTCTGAAGACAACATGAGTGGTCTTCTTTATTTCAGGATACCTTCTGTTATGATCAATATTCCCTAAGGATATGAGGACCAAAAGCAGGCCTCCTGAGCATTTTAGAAGGTGTATAGTTTGTCTGGAATACTATCTAACTGTTGATTACTGAATTATCTTCTACTTTTTATATTTGTATATTTTTGTATACATTTACTGTGTATTAAGCATTTGATACTGTAATGTAATCATACTTTAATTGTAGGTATCCTGTTTGTATGCTTTTACCTACAACTCAATAAAAACTAGAAAAAAAAAGAAAAGCACAGAACGGCAAGGTACAAAGTAAAATCACTGAGCCAGCCGGTCAGTGCTGATAGCTGGCTCAGTGATTCTACTTTGTACCTTTGCTGTTCTGTTTTATTTATTATGCTTTTTAGACCATTTTCGAATTACTGTAAGGTATCCTGCTTTGTTATTGGTGTATGTATTAATGGACATCAGCAAGTTATTATTATTATTATTTCTGTCTACTAGATATGACGAGTCCACGGATTCATCCTTTACTTGTGGGATATTATCCTCCGTGGCTAACAGGGAAGTGGCAAAGAGCACTCACAGCAGAGCTGTCTATATAGCTCCTCCCTTGACTCCACCCCCCAGTCATTCTCTTTGCCTAGCTAGTACTAGGAAGGGTAAAGTTAAGTGGTAATAAAAATGATAGTTTTAGTTCTTCAATCAAGAATTTTTATTTTTAAATGTACCGGAGAGTACTATTTTTTTCCTTCAGGCAGGACATAGAAGAAGAATTCTGGCCTTAAGTTTGATGATCTTAGCAGTTGTAACTGAGATCCATATTGGGTTCCCCACAAAATTTGCTGAGGAGTACAAGATTGATCTTCAGGTGTGGGGGAACGTTTCTTACTGCAAGCAGCATTAAGGTATGTGCAGTCATTTTATATTCTGAGGAGACTGTTGTAGGATCAGAATGGGCTGACATATTTCCCAGGTTGGGAAGGGGTAAGCAGTAGTCCTGGTTAGGATGGTACCTGTGTATAATTATCTAGTGAGAGGATTTCAACAGGGGACACTTATGGGCTATATGGTTGAAGACACGTGGGGCAGGCTTAGAAACGCTTACCTTATTTAAATGATGAACTTATCGGGGGCTGACATTTTGTGATATTGAGGGTCCACATGGCATATATGTTTATTAAATAACATTTATTCATGGCCATTTTTCTTAAAAACCACTTTCCCATGCAGTTGCTTAAGTTATTTGCACATCGAGGGATGATGGGCGGGGCCTAATTTCACACCTCAGTGCGCAGTTAGAGCTTGGAGAGAACAAGCAGCCATAGCTCCGGTTGGGGACCAGACTGTGAGGTTGTTTTTCGGAGTGAGACCGGATCGTTTTCCCAGTCCTTTGGGGCAGGTAGGCACCACAGCAGAGCTGATGCGAGGTGCAGGGGCAGTTTAACAATTTTTCTCTGCATAACGCTTTTTGGTGGGATAAACACTCAAATTAAAGGGTTAACTCTCTGTTTACTTGTGGGTGCAGATACTCCGATTGCACATTAGGTTGCAAACATAATTGAAATTAATCATTTTGCATAACGTTTTAGCAATTTTGAAAAAACAATGTACTCGGGGGCAGCCTAGAAATGCATACTTTATTAAATATGAGACTTATCAGGGCTGACATTTTGTGATACTGAGAGAGTCCACATGGCATATATGTTTATAGGATAACATTTATTTCATGGCCTTTTTGCTTAAAACTGCTTCCCATGCGGGTTGCTTAAGTTATTTGCACATTGAGGATGATGGGCAGGGCCTAATTTTGCACCTCAGTGCGCAGTTAGAGCTTGGAGAGAACAGCAGCCATTAGCTCCAGTTGGGACCAGACTGTGAGGCTGTTTTTCGGAGTGAGAACCGAGACCTCGCTGTGGCGAGGTGCAGGGGCAGTTTAACAATTTTTCTCTGCATAACGCTTTTTGTGGGCTAAACACTTGAATTAAAGGGTTAACTCTCCTGTTTACTTGTGGTGCAATATCCTATTGCACATTAGGTTCACACATAATCGAAATTAATCATTTTGCATAACGTTTTAGCAATTTTGAAAAAACTGTACTCATTTTATTCTTAAAAGCGCAGTACTCTTTTTTTTGCTGATTGTTTTTCCTATGTAATAAAGGTTGTTAACGACTTCTGCTGTTATTACTAGTCTGTTCAACATGTCTGGCATTGAAGAAAGTCAGTGTTCTAATGTGTTTAGAAGCCATTGTGGACCCCCACTTCAAATGTGTCCCTCATGTACTGAAAGGGCGTTACATTGCAAAGAACATAGCTGATAAAAGTATGTCTCAGGATGATTCTCAGTCAGAAGAGAATCAGGTTATGCCATCTACTTCTCCCAAAGTGTCACAACCTTTAACGCCCGCCCAAGCTACGCCTAGTACTTCTAGCGCATCTAATTCTTTCACCCTGCTAGATATGGCTGCAGTTATGTCTACTACCCTTACAGAGGTATTATCTAAACTGCCAGGTTTACAGGGTAAGCGCAGCAGGTCCGGTATTAGAGTAAATGCTGAGTCCCTCTGATGCTTTATTGGCCATCTCTGATGTACCCTCACAGTGTTCTGGTTTGGGGGTGGGGGACTTGCTGTCTGAGGGAGAGCTTTCTTATTCAGGAAAGATATTCCCCTCAAACAGACTCGGATGTGACGGCCTTTAAGTTTAAGCTTGAACCACCTCCGCTTGTTACTCAGGGAGGTTTTAGCGACTCTGGATGATTGTGACTCTATTGTCATCCCACCAGAGAAATTGTGTAAAATGGATAAATATCTAGAGGTCCCTACTTACACTAATGTTTCTCTTGTAAGGTGTATCCAGTCCACGGATCATCCATTACTTGTGGGATATTCTCATTCCCAACAGGAAGTTGCAAGAGGACACCCACAGCAGAGCTTAATATAGCTCCTCCCCTAACTGTCATAGCCAGTCATTCTCTTGCAACTCTCAACAAGCAAGGACGTTGTAGGAGAGAGTGGTTAAATATAGCTAGTTTATTTCTTCAATCAAAAGTTTGTTATTTTTAAATATTACCGGAGTTGTGCTATTTTATCTCAGCAGTAAATAGAAGAAGAATCTGCCTGAGGTTTCTATGATCTTAGCAGGTTGTAACTAAGATCCATTGCTGTTCTCACATATGTCTGAGGGGATTACAACAGATGAGGTAACTTCAGCTGAGAGAATGGCGTGCAGTTTATTCTGCTATCAGGTATGTGCAGTTATAATTTTTTCTAGAGATGGAAAACACTAGAAAATGCTGCTGATACCAGATTAATGTAAGTTAAGCCTGAATACAGTGATTTAAAAACGACTGGTATCATGCTTACTCCCAGGGGTAATACCCTTATGATATTGCAATATAAAACGTTTGCTGGCATGTTTAATCATTTTTTATATATACTTTGGTGATAAAACTTTATTGGGGCCTAGTTTTTTCCACATGGCTGGCTTAAATTTGACTAGAAACAATTTCCACTGTTGTAGTATAAAAGTTACAGTTGGTGCAGTTAAAATTACAAATTACAAACTGTGACATCCAGCTTCCCTCAAAGGCCCTCTGTATGCTATAGGACATCTCTAAAGGGCCCAAAGGCTTTCCAAAGTCGTTTATTGGGGAAGGTAGGGTTGGTTGTGACTGTTAAAAAACGTCTATTTCGTTTTTTTTATCCATTTTTTGAACTAAGGGGTTAATCATCCATTTGCAAGTGGGTGCAATGCTCTGTTAGCCTATTATACACACTGTAAAAATTTCGTTTGATTTACTGCATTTTTTCAACTGTTTTTTCAAATTCTGACAAAATTTGTTTCTCTTAAAGGCACAGTACCGTTTTTTATATTTGCTTGTTAACTTGATTTAAAGTGTTTTCCAAGCTTGCTAGTCTCATTGCTATTCTGTATAAACATGTCTGACATAGAAGAAACTCCTTGTTTATTATGTTTAAAAGCCATGGTGGAACCCCCTCTTAGAATGTGTACCAAATGTACTGATTTCATTTTATGCAATAAAGATCATTTTCTGTCTTTAAAAAATGTATCACCAGAGGAATCTGACGAGGGGGAAGTTATGCCGACTAACTTTCCCCACGTGTCAGACCCTTTGACTCCCGCTTAAGGGACTCACGCTCAAATGGCGCCAAGTACATCTAGGGCGCCCATAGCGTTTACTTTACAAGACATGGCGGCAGTCATGGATAATACACTGTCAGCGGTATTAGCCAGACTACCTGAACTTAGAGGTAAGCGAGATAGCTCTGGGGTGAGACAAAATGCAGAGCATACTGACGCTTTAAGAACCATGTCTGATACTGGCCTCCACAATATGCAGAAGCTGAGGAAAGAGAGCTTCAGTCAGTGGGTGATTCTAATATTTCTACATTTAAATTTAAGCTTGAACACCTCCGCGTGTTGCTTAGGGAGGTTTTAGCTGCTCTGAATGACTGTGATACCATTGCAGTGCCAGAGAAATTGTGTAGACTGGATAAATACTTTGCAGTGCCGGTGTGTACTGATGTTTTTCCAAATACCTAAAAGGTTTACAGAAATTATTAATAAGGAATGGGATAGACCAGGTGTGCTGTTCTCTTCCCCTCCTATTTTTAGAAAAATGTTTCCAATAGATGCCACCACACGGGACTTATGGCAGACAGTCCCTAAGGTGGAGGGAGCAGTTTCTACTCTAGTAAAGCGTACTACTATCCCTGTCGAGGACAGTTGTGCTTTTTTTTTTTAGATCCAATGGATAAAAAATTAGAGGTTACCTTAAGAAAATATTTATTCAACAAGGTTTTATCCTACAGCCCCTTGCATGCATTGCCCCTGTTTCTGCTGCTGCGGCGTACTGGTTTGAGTCTCTGGAAGAGGCTTTACAGGTAGCGACTCCATTGGATGACATACTTGGCAAACTTAGAGCACTTAAGCTAGCCAATTCTTTTATTCTGATGCCATTGTTCATTTGACTAAACTAACGGCTAAGAATTCTGGTTTTGCTATACAGGCGCGCAGAGCGCTATGGCTTAGATCATGGTCAGCTGACGTGACTTCAAAATCTAAGCTACTTAACATTCCCCTTGAAGGGGGCAGACCCTATTCGGGGCCTGTTTGAAGGAGATTATTGCTGATATCACTGGAGGAAAAGGTCATGCCCTTCCTCAGGACAGGTCCAAATCTAGGGTCAAACAGTCTAATTTTCGTGCCTTTCAAAACTTCAAGGCAGGTGCGGCATCAACTTCCTCTAATAATAAATATGAGGGAACTTTTGCTCAATCCAAGACGGTCTGGAGACCAAACCTGACCTGGAAAAAAAGGTAAGCAGGTAAAAAAGCCTGCTGCTGCCTCTAAGACAGCATGAAGGAACGGCCCCCTATCCGGGAACGGATCTAGTAGGGGGCAGACTTTCACTCTTTGCCCAGGCGTGGGCAAGAGATTTCAGGATCCCTGGGCGTTTGAAATTATATCCCAGGGATATCTTCTGGACTTCAAAGCTTCCCCCCCAAAAGGGAAATTTCACCTTTCACAATTATCTGCACACCAGATAAAGAGAGAAGCATTCTTACACTGTGTACGAGACCTCCTAGTTATGGGAGTGATCCATCCAGTTCCAAAGGAGGAACAGGGACAGGATTTTTACTCATATCTGTTTGTGGTTCCCAAAAAAGAGGGAACCTTCAGACCAATTTTGGATCTAAAGATCTTAAACAAATTCCTCAAAGTTCCGTCGTTCAAGATGGAAACTATTCGTACCATCCTACCACTGATCCAGGAGGGTCAATATATGACTACAGTGGATCTAAAGGATGCTTATCTTCACATTCCGATACACAAAGATCATCATCGGTTTCTCAGGTTTGCCTTTCAAGACAGGCATTACCAGTTGTAGCTCTTCCCTTGGGATTAGCTACAGCCCCAAGAATCTTTACAAAGGTTCTAGGGTCGCTTATGGCGGTCCTAAGGCCGCGGGGCATATCAGTAGCCCCTTATTTAGATGACATCCTGATACAGGCGTCAAACTTCCAAATTGCCAAGTCTCATACGGACGTAGTACTGGCATTTCTGTGGTCGCATTGGTGGAAAGTGAACGAGGAAAAGAGTTCTCTATCCCCACTCACAAGAGTTTCCTTTCTAGGGACTCTGATAGATTCTGTAGAAATGAAAATTCACCTGATGGAGTCCAGGTTATCAAAGCTTCTAAATTCCTGCCGGGTTCTTCATTCCATTCCGCGCCCTTCGGTGGTTCAGTGTATGGAAGTAATCGGCTTAATGGTAGCGGCAATGGACATAGTGCCGTTTGCACGCTTACATCTCAGACCGCTGCAACTATGCATGCTCAGTCAGTGGAACAGGGATTACACAGATTTGTCCCCTCAACTGAATCTGGACCAAGAGACCAGGGATTCTCTTCTCTGGTGGCTATCTCGGGTCCATCTGTCCAAAGGTATAACCTTTCGCAGGCCAGATTGGACAATTGTTACGACAGATGCCAGCCTTCTAGGTTGGGGTGCAGTCTGGAACTCCCTGAAGGCTCAGGGATCGTGGACTCAGGCGGAGTCTCTCCTTCCATTAAACATTCTGCAACTAAGAGCGATATTCAAGGCTCTTCAGGCTTGGCCTCAGTTAGCAACTCTGAGGTACATCAGATTTCAGTCGGACAACATCACGACTGTAGCTTACATCAACCATCAAGGGGGAACGAGAAGTTCCCTAGAGATGTTAGAAGTTTCAAAAATAATTTGCTGGGCAGAGATTCACTCTTGCCACCTATCAGCTATCCATATCCCAGGTCTAGAGCACTGGGAGGTGGATTTTCTAAGTCGTCAGACTTTTCATCCAGGAGAGTGGGAACTCCATCCGGAGGTATTTGCACAACTGATTCATTGTTGGGGCAAACCAGAACTGGATCTCATGGCGTCTCGCCAGAACGCCAAGCTTCCGTGTTACGGATCCAGGTCCAGGGATCCCAAGGCGACACTGATAGATGCTCTAGCAGCGCCCTGGTCTTTCAACCTGGCTTATGTGTTTCCACCGTTTCCTCTGCTCCCTCGACTGATTGACAAGATCAAGCAAGAGAGAGCATCGGTGATTCTGATAGAACCTGCGTGGCCACGCAGGACCTGGTATGCAGATCTAGTGGACATGTCATCCTTTCCACCATGGTCTCTGCCTCTGAAACAGGACCTTCTACTTCAGGGTCCTTTCAACCATCCAAATCTAATTTCTCTGAGGCTGACTGCCTGGAGATTGAACGCTTGATTCTATCAAAGCGTGGCTTCTCCGAGTCAGTTATTGATACCTTAAGACAGGCACGAAAGCCTGTCACCAGGAAAATTTACCATAAGGTATGGCGTAGATATCTTTATTGGTGTGAATCCAAGGGTTACTCATGGAGTAAGGTCAGGATTGCTAGGATATTATCTTTTCTCCAAGAAGGTTTGGAAAAAGGATTGTCAGCTAGTTAAGCGTCTGGCAGATGTTCCAGACGTTCAGGCATTTTGTCAGGCTTTAGTTAGAATCAAGCCTGTGTTTAAACCTGTTGCTCCACCATGGAGCTTAAACTTGGTTCTTAAGGTTCTTCAAGGAGTTCCATTTGAACCTCTTCATTCCATAGATATCAAGCTTTTATCTTGGAAAGTTCTTTTTTGGTAGCTATTTCCTCGGCTCGTAGAGTTTCTGAGCTATCTGCCTTACAATGTGATTCTCCTTATCTGATTTTTCATACGGATAAGGTAGTCCTGCGTACCAAACCTGGGTTCTTGCCTAAGGTGGTATCTAACAAGAATATCAATCAAGAGATTGTTGTTCCATCCTTGTGTTACACAATCTGGACGTGGTCCGTGCTTTAAAGTTTTACTTACAAGCTACTAAAGATTTTCGTCAAACATCTGCTTTGTTTGTTGTCTACTCTGGACAGAGGAGAGGTCAAAAGGCTTCGGCAACCTCTTTTTCTTTTTGACTAAGAAGCTTAATCCGCTTAGCCTATGAGACTGCTGGACAGCAGCCTCCTGAAAGGATTACAGCTCATTCCACTAGAGCTGTGGCTTCCACTTGGGCCTTTAAAAATGAGGTTTCTTTTGATCAGATTTGCAAGGCGACGACTTGGTCTTCGCTTCATATTTTTTCAAAATTTTACAAATTTGATACTTTTGCTTCTTCGGAGGCTATATTTGGGAGAAAGGTTTTACGGGCAGTGGTTCCTTCCATTTAAGTTCCTGCCTTGTCCCTCCCTTCATCCATGTACTTTAGCTTTGGTATTGGTATCCCACAAGTAATGGATGATCCGTGGACTGGATACACCTTACAAGAGAAAACACAATTTATGCTAACCTGATAAATTTATTTCTCTTGTGGTGTATCCAGTCCACGGCCCGCCCTGTCATTTTAAGGCAGGTCATTTTTAAATTTAAACTACAGTAACCACTGCACCCTATGGCTCCTCCTTTCTCGGCTTGTTTTCGGTCGAATGACTGGCTATGACAGTTAGGGGAGGAGCTATATTACAGCTCTGCTGTGGGTGTCCTCTTGCAACTTCCTGTTGGGAATGAGAATATCCCACAAGTAATGGATGATCCGTGGACTGGATACACCACAAGAGAAATAAATTTATCAGGTAAGCATAAATTGTGTTTTTTCCAGTCCCTAGAAGAATTTCGGACATTGTTACTAAGGAATGGGATAGACCAGGCATTCCGTTCTCTCCCCCTCCTACTTTTAAGAAAATGTTTCCCATATCTGACACCATTCAGGATTTGTGGCAGACGGTCCCTAAGGTGGAGGGAGCTATTTCTACCCTGGCTAAGCGTACAACTATACCTATTGAGGACAGTTGTGCTTTCAAAGATCCTATGGATAAAAAATTAGAGGGTCTTCTAAAGAAATTGTTTATTCATCAGGGTTTTCTTCTACAACCTATAGCGTGCATTGTTCCATTAACTACTGCAGCAGCTTTTTGGTTCGAGGCTCTAGAGTCTCTAAAGGTTGAGACCCCTTTAGATGATATTTTGGATAGAATTAAGGCTCTCAGGCTAGCTAATTATTTTATTACAGATGCCGCTTTCCAAATGGCTAAATTAGCGGCTAAGAATGCAGGCTTTGCCATTTTAGCGCATAGAGCTTTATGGCTTAAGTCTGCTGATGTGTCATCTAAATATAAGCTTTTAGCTATTCCTTTTAAGGGTAAGACCCTATTCGGGCCTGAACTAAAGGAGATCATTTCCGACATTACTGGAGGTAAAGGTCATGCCCTTCCTCAGGACAAGATGTTTAAAATGAGGACCAAACAGAATAATTTTTGTTCCTTTCAAAACTTTAAAGGTGGTCCCTCTACTTCCTCCTCCGCCACCAAGCGGGAGGGAAACTTTGCACAATCCAAGTCAGTCTGGAGACCTAACCAGACCTGGAATAAAGGTAAACAGGCCAAGAAGCCTGCTGCTGCCACCAAGACAGCATGAAGGGGCAGCCCCCCGATCCGGGACCGGATCTAGTAGGGGGCAGACTTTCTCTCTCCGCTCAGGCTTGGGCAAGAGACGTTCAGGATTCCTGGGCATTAGAAATTGTGACCCAGGGGTATTGTCTAGAATTCAAGGATTCTCTCCCAAGAGGGAGATTTCATCTTTCACGTTTGTCTGTAAACCAGACAAAAAGAGAGGCGTTCTTACGCTGTGTAGAAGACCTATATAACATGGGTGTAATCTGCCCAGTTCCAAAATTAGAACAAGGGCAGGGGTTTTACTTAAATCTGTTCATGGTTCCCAATTCAAGATGGAGACCATACAAACAATTTTACCAATGATCCATGAGGGTCAATATATGACCACTGTGGATTTGAAGGATGCGTATCTTCACATTCCTATCCACAAAGCTCATCACCAGTTCCTTAGGTTCGCCTTTCTGGACAAACATTACCAGTTTGTGGCCCTTCCTTTCAGGTTGGCCACAGCTCCCAGAATCTTCACAAAAGTGCTAGGGTTCCTTCTGACGGTTCTAAGGCCGCGGGGCATAGCAGTGGCGCCCTATCTGGACGATATCTTGAGTCAGGCGTCAACTTACCATCTAGCCAAATCTCACACGGACATCGTGTTGGCTTTTCTAAGAACTCACGGGTGGAAGGTGAACATAAAAAAGAGTTCACTAGTTCCTCTGACAAGAGTTCCATTCCTAGGAACGCTGATAGACTCGGTAGACATGAAATTTTTTCTGACGGAGGTCAGAAAATCAAAGATCTTAACTAGTTGCAGAGCATTTCATTCCATTCCTCGGCCATCAGTGGTGCAGTGTATGGAGGTCATTGGGTTAATGGTAGCGGCAATGGACATAGTTCCGTTTGCTCGCTTGCAAACCACTGCAGCTGTGCATGCTCAGACAGTGGAATGGAGATTATGCAGATTTATCTCCTCGGATAAATCTGGATCTAGAGACCAGAGACTCTCTTCATTGGTGGTTGTCACAGGATCATCTGTCCCAGGGAATGTGCTTCCGCAGGCCAGCATGGGTCATAGTGACGACGGACGTCAGCCTCTTGGGCTGGGGTGCAGTCTGGAATTCCCTAAAGGCTCAGGGTGTTTGGACTCAAGAGGAGTCCCTACTACCAATAAATATTCTGGATCTGAGAGCCATATTCAATGCGCTTCAAGCGTGGCCTCAGCTGGCTTCGGACAAATTCATAAGATTCCAGTCGGGCAATATCACGACTGTAGCATATATCAATCATCAAGGGGGAACAAAGAGTTCTCTAGCGATGATAGAGGTTTCCAAGATAATTCGATGGGCAGAGACTCACTCTTGCCATCTTTCAGCAATATATATCCCAGGAGTGGAGAACTGGGAAGCGGAATTTCTAATTCGTCAGACTTTTCATCCGGGGGAGTGGGAGCTCCATCCGGAGGTGTTTGCGGCATTGATCCATCAATGGGGCACACCGGAATTGGATCTGATGGCATCTCGTCAGAATGCCAAACTTCCTTGTTACGGGTCCAGATCAAGGGATCCTCAAGCAGTACTGATAGATGCTCTAGCAGTACCTTGGTCATTCAACCTGGCTTACGTGTTTCCTCCTTTTCCTCTCCTACCTCGTCTGATTGCAAGAATCAAACAGGAGAGGGCTTCGGTAATCTTGATAGCGCCTGTGTGGCCACGCAGGACTTAGTATGCAGATCTGGTGGAAATGTCATCTCTGCCACTGTGGAAACTGCCACTGAGACAGGACCTTCTCATTCAAGGTCCGTTCCAACATCCAAATCTAATTTCTCTGCAACTGACTGCATGGAGATTGAACGCTTGATTTTATCTAAGCGGGGATTCTCTGAGTCGGTCATTGATACCTTGATTCAGGCTCGAAAGCCTGTCACTAGGAAAATTTACCATAAGATATGGCGTAAATATCTTTATTGGTGCAAATCCAAGGGCTACTCATGGAGTAGGATCAGGATTCCTAGGATTTTGTCCTTTCTCCAAGAAGGATTGGAGAAGGGATTATCAGCTAGTTCCTTAAAGGGACAGATTTCTGCTTTGTCAATCTTACTACACAAGAGTCTGGCAGATGTCCCAGACGTTCAGTCAGGCTTTAGTTAGAATCAAGCCTGTGTTTAAACCTGTTGCTCCGCCATGGAGTTTGAATTTAGTTCTAAATGTTCTTCAAGGGGTTCCGTTTGAACCCATGCATTCCATAGATATTAAACTTCTATCTTGGAAAGTTCTGTTTTTAGTTGCTATCTCTTCTGCTCGAAGAGTTTCTGAGCTTTCTGCGTTACAATGCGACTCGCCTTATCTTATATTCCATTCTGATAAGGTGGTTTTGCGTACTAAACCTGGATTCCTTCCTTAGGTTGTTTCAAATAAGAATATTATTTAGGAAATTGTTGTTCCTTCTCTATTTCCTAGTCCTTCTTCTAAGAAGGAGCGTCTGTTACATAACTTGGACGTGGTTCGTGCCTTGAAGTTTTACTTACATGCGACCAAGGATTTCCATCAAACATCTTCTCTATTTGTTGTCTATTCTGGAAAACGTAGGGGTCAAAAACCTACGGCTACCTCTCTTTCTTTTTGGCTGAAAAGCATCATCCGTTTGGCCTACGAGACTGCTGGACAGCAGCCTCCTGAAAAAATTACAGCTTATTCTACTAGAGCAGTGGCTTCCACATGGGCTTTTAAAAACGATGCTTCTGTTGAACAGATTTGTAAGGCTGCGACTTGGTCCTCCCTTCAGACCTTTTCCAAATTTTACAAATTTGATACTTTTGCTTCTTCTGAGGCTATTTTTGGGAGAAATGTTCTTCAAGCAGTGGTGCCTTCTGTTTAGGTATCTGTCTTGTCCCTCCCATTCATCCGTGTCCTGTAGCTTTGGTATTGTATCCCACAAGTAAAGGATGAATCCGTGGACTCGTCGTATCTAATAGAAGAAAAGGAAATTCATGCTTTCCTGATAAATTGATTTCTTCTATGATACGACGAGTCCACGGCCCTCCCTGTCAATTTAAGACAGATTTATTTTTGTGTTTAAAACTTCAGTCACCTCTGCACCTTTTAGTTTCTCCTTTTTCTTCCTATACCTTCGGTCGAATGACTGGGGGGTGGAGTCAAGGGAGGAGCTATATAGACAGCTCTGCTGTGGTGCTCTTTGGCACTTCCTGTTAGCAGGAGGATAATATCCCACAAGTAAAGGATGAATGCGTGGACTCGTCGTATCGTAGAAGAAATCAATTTATCAGGTAAGCATAAATTTCCTTTTCTACTGTTCGGTGGCTGCAATTCCCAATCATATCCTACTATTGGTCTGGAAGAACAGAGACTATTGACTGAGATAAGGAGAACCTTTTGATGATGTCACAGGCTTTTTAAAGAGTGAGAGCTGGGTCTGCTTGCTTGAGAGGTCTGTTCTTTATGAACAGCATCTTATGTTGGAGATGCACCTACTGTTTCAAGAGGATACCTTCCGGTAATCTGTGAGCACAACAATTAGGTTTTTTTCATTGCCATTTGTAAGTTAGTGCTGCACACTCCATTATTGGATACGTCATTGAGTGTAAAAGAAAATACACCTCCATTGATCTCTGAATAAACAGCTGGTATTGAGCCTTTTGTCACCTTCCTACTTTGTGTTGTTGCTACACATTCACAGGGGAGCCCCCACTGATGCTAATGCTTGTTATTTGCCCAGACACCAATGAATAGGAGTAAATTAGAAAGTTGCATGAAAGTTTAATTTGGACTAGACTATTCCTTTAAAGAGATGGCTTATGGCAGTGTTTCCCAAACCCAGTCCTCAGGACCCTTAACAGGCCACATATTCATTATATCTTAACTAGAGCACAGGTGAAATAATCAATTCACCCATCAGCTGATCATTTCACCTGTGCTCTAGTTAAGATATAATAAATATGTGGTCTGTTAAGGGTCCTGAGGACTGGAGTTGGGAAACACTGGCTTATGGCATTCACACACAGCTATGAGCTGCCTCTTTAAAGGGACATTAAACCCAAAATGTGTCTTTCATGATTCAGATAGAGAATGCCATTTTAAACAACATTCCATGTTACTTCTATTATCCAATTAGCTTTATTCTTTAGATATCCCTTGTTGAAGAAATAGCAATGCATATGGGTGCGCCAATCAAACGAGGCATTTATGTGCAGCCACCAATCAGCAGCTACTGAGCCTATCTAGATATGCGTTTCAGCAAAGGATATCAAGAGAATGAAGCAAATTAGATAAAAGAAGTAAATTAGAAAGTTGTTTAAAATTGCATGTTTTTTTCTAAATTCTGAAAGAAAACAATTTGGTTTCATGTCCCTTTAAAGTCCCGTTAAGTCTGTATCTGTGAGCCATGAGTCAACCCTTTAAGGCTGTGTGTGTGGGTGTGCTGTTAGCTGTAGCTTTAAGACTGTGTGCCCATTGATTAAAAACTCACTGGCACACAGAAAAAAAAAAAAAGTTTTTTTAAAATAATTTTGTAATGTAGGTGTCTCTCTTTGGCAAGCAGGACTAGAGTGAAACAGCTCATAAGCTAAAATTAGCCTTTATGAAATTGAGGGACTTCACAGCACTGACAAGATTTCTTAGAGCCTGTTGATATAAAGTTAATCTAAAGATCATCCTTTAAGTTTGTGTGTGTGTCTCTACCTTAAAGGGATATTTAAAATGAAATACATTTTATAAGTATAGTATTAAGGTCCCCACCTCTGTCTAATCATGACTGCTACCATGTTGAAATGCATCTTACACTACCTTCCTTTGCTGCCATATCTGCACATGTGCAGTAACTCTTCTTCAGATACCGGCAGTGTAACCTAGGTTCCAAAATGGGAGCACCTATGATTAGAGGGAGGTGTCAGAAATGTATTCAGTGTCCCTTTAAGGACTGTGTGCCTATGGTGTGAGCTGTTGCTTCAAGGCTAAGTGTGTTCTCTGTTTTTAGTCTGTACTGTTATCCTCCCCTTTAAATCTGTGTGTGTTTGTTTAGTGATCTGTTGCTTTAAGACTGTAAACATGGTGTGATTTTAAGACTGTTCTTGGGTGTACTTTAAAGGGCCACTGTAAGTAAATATTTTCTATGCCTGTTACTAACTAACTACCCCAAATACGCTTTTTATCAATAGCATTTCATTAACATATCTCTACCGTATATCAGAAATCTTGTCTGCAAATTTAATTGTTTTCCAAACCCACTCCGTGGGTATCCTTTGCTCTGTACCAATCCGTTTACAATACCTAGGTTTCAAAATGGCGCTTTAAACACAAAGTTATTGGTTTAAGTATTTAGAACATGCAGTGCTGAAAATAGTGGGCAGGATAACGTGATATCATCGGCGAATAAAAGATATAACTTTTAGAACGTTATGAAACTTCGTTTTGGAGAAAATATAGGTCAGTAGGTTTTAATTAATGTTTATTAACTTTAATATGTTAGTTGTTTAGCTTAAAAATTATAACAGAAAGTAATCCTTTAAGGATGAGTGTATTGTGTGTGTGCAAGAACTTTTAAAACACACATAGTGATGGTCTTAGTTGTTGCTTTAAGAATGTGTTTGGTGTGCTTTAAGGTTTTGTGCATTGTGTGAGTGTCTGTCCCTTTAAGACTGTGGGAATGTGGTTTAAGATGTCCCATTAAAGGCTATATGTGAGCGCCTGCCCCTTCAAGACTGTGTGTGCCTCTCCCTTTATGACTTTGAGAACATGCAAGGTTGTGTGTGCACATTTTGTGATCTGTCACATTGAGACAGCCTTTAAAGGGGCAACTTACACCAAGCAGCATGTGCATGTCCCTTTAAGACTGAACATCCCTTTTAAAAGTATATGAAACCCAAAAATGTTCTTTTGTGATTCGGAACAGAGCATACCATTTTGAAAAGTTTCCAATGTATTTATAATATCAAATTTTCTTTGTTTCCATGATATTCTGTATTGAAGACATACCTAGGTAGGCATCTATAGCACTACATAATATAGTTCTATATGAAAGGACTGGCTCCTAAGCATATGTCCCTGCTTTTCAACAAAAGACACAGATAAAATGAAGAATTGATAATAGAAGTCAATTAGAAAGTTGTTTAAAACCGTATTCTCTATCTGAAATATGAAAAAAAAAGCAGTGGGGAAGGCTTCCAAGCGAGGTGCTGGGCGTTCGCTGAACGCTCAGATGACGTCAGTCCCAGCGCATCCAGCTTGGTGGTAACGCTGGGAGAAGAGCAAGCGTCTGAGCGTTTCAGCTTCATATGACGCAGCTTGGGAGCGTTTTCTTAACGCTCCCAAAACCATGACGTTACCCAGTGCCACGTCATCACGCAGCGGATTTAACTGTTGCCGAACGTGGCTTATGTGTGTGGTGTGAGTTGTACCTTTAAAGGATGTGTGGGTTCTATGCCTGGCCCTTTAAGACTAAGTGCAATGTGTTGTACCTTTTTTAGGCTGTGCTATGTAAACATTTTTTTCCTCAGCAGTTTGTGCATCTACAGTTGGTACTGACAGGGTCGCTTTAAATCTCTGTGTAACATATAAAAAATAAACCTGCTGAAATATATATAAATATGTAGACTTATGCATTTGCACAATGTATCAGTGTATGAGCTGGCTGGGGAATATCTATGGTGAATTTACCGTGAAAACGTGTTTTATAACCCCCCCCCCCCCCCCAAAAAAAAAAAAAAAATAAATAATAATTTGGCAACCCATTTTGTTTTGGACACACAGTGCTATTGGCCCTTATTTCACCCCGCATAACATTTTTTGAAATAAAATAATGCTGTATAGCCGACAAAATAATTTAAAGCGCTCCCAGACTTTACTATGCAAGTGTTTGGGGCTGATGCAGAGCAGCACACACCGAGTCTCAGTGCCTGGGTGTCAGGTGACTGGGTCACGCAGAGTCAGTGTATTCTCAGCTCTGAACAGGGGAGAGCAGCTGATCAGCTCAGGCGACAAGTGAAGCCTCACTCAGCCCACTGCCGAGCACAGCAACAATGAGCCAGGGTCTGCATGGGAAAAGCCAGCAGCCAGAAGAGGAAGAGGATGAAGACGAAGAGGATTATATAATGGGAGTTTCTGATTGTGGGGATGGTGATTGCTTCCTGGATGGAGCGCCTGGGAGCGAGGAGGAAGAAGGTACAAGTACTAGGGACCTACAACACCAGGGACTTTTCCCTGTAATCTGTCTGTGTGTTTTGGGCAGAGGAGCTCTGCATACATTAACAAAGAAGAGCAGTGGTATAAAATAAATCTGAATGCCAGTACCTTGGTTTGCCTATGTTTGTATGGGTTTATTTATACAGTTTTATTTCATAGCTGCTGAGCTATAAAGGAACTCTGGTGTTTGCATGTGGGTTCTATTATTTCTGGAATGTCTAATTTAGCTGTAACTCACAGGATACCAGAGAAGACTGGAACGCGTTGCTTGTCAAAACGTTTCAGCCCCCACTGACAGCAAAAGGATAACATTAAAATGTACATGTTCACTGCCAGGGAGCCCCGTAGTGCCCAGCCATAGATTGAGGTTGTCACGAACAGCTAAAGACAGTTACTCACGACGAAAAACAGGAGGAATGTATAGCTCTATAAATAAGATACATTTAAGTGGCATAACTAGTCTGTGTTTCCTTTCAGTGTCTGATTTGCTAATGTCCGTGGTAGACTCTGTATCACTATTTGCTTGGTTTAGTATTTATACAAATTTATAAAGTATTTATTTCAGTTGTGTTTTGTTTTTCTAAGTATGGAGAAGTACACTTTTGACCAACTTGATTGAACCTATTAGAAATTAGGTTTTAATTATTTTCAAGTGTGTATGTGTGCACTCCCACTTAAATAACATCAACCAGGGTGCAGGCAAAAAATGATAATACAAAAGAGAAGAGGCTTGCACTCACTGGATTTTTGAAAAAGTGCTTTAATTAGCACAAAAAATGTTTTGGTCTGATGAAAGGGTGATTGATCCCTGAAACGTCACACATTTTTTGTGCTAATTAAAGCACTTTTTCAAAAATCCAGTGAGTGCAAGCCTCTTCTCTTTATATATATATATATATATATATATATATATATATATATATATATATATATATATATATATATATATATATATATATATATATATACACACAGCAGGCAGGCCAGCACTCACGGTTAACATTTCATCCACCCAGGGTGCTTCCAAAGTATTGATAGTTGTGAAGAAACGGAATGCACTCACCAGGATTTTCAAAGTTACATTAAATGGTATGTGTATGTGTGTGTGTATATGTGTGTGTATATATATATATATATATATATATATATATATATATATATATATATATATATATATATATATATATATAATCTATCTAGCCCTCAGTTTACGCCAGGGTTAGGTTCCAGAAGGAATGGTTGTAAATTGAAACCGTTGTAAATTGAAACCCAGTTTATAATGTTAGTCAATGGAAAGTGAGGGAGATAGGTTCCAGGCCCCTCTCAAAATTGTCATAAGTAACACCTAATACATTATTTTTAAAGCTTTGAAATGAAGACTTTAAATGCTAAACAGCATTATAAACCTAATAAAATAATCACACAACACAGACTTCACTTGCATTTTTCTGCAAACAGTTCTTTCTATGCATTCCAATCTGGACTGATTTATATGAATAAAAATTTGATTTAAGAAGCGCTAAAAAAGCTAAAGACACAGGATTATCACAATTAATATTAACACATTTATTGTATACTCTGAGTTAAATCATAAATACTTAAAGGGACAGTCTACCATAGAATTGTTATTGTTTTAAAAGATAGATAATCCCTTTATTACCCATTCCCTAGTTTTGCATAACCAACACATTTATATTAATATACTTTTTACCTCTGTGATTATCTTGTATCTAGGAACCTTCTTCCAGCCCCCTGATCACATGACTGTGACTGTTTATTATCTATTGTCTTAAATTTAGCAACCCCCTGTGCCTGATCACAGTGTTATCTATATCAGCGGTCGCCAACCAGTGGTCCGTGGACCACTGATGGTCCACGAGAAGATGTTGGTGGTCCTTGACACCATCAAGCAGGAATTAATCTCCTCTGATGGTGTCACCCCCGTCGCGCTGCAACTCCCTACAGTGCCTGGCTGGACATCAGTGAAAACTGACGGAGGAGTTAAATTACAATCTCCCTACGCACGTTGCGTAGTACTGCACAACTTGCGTAGCTAGATTGTATTTTTATCTCCTCCCACCTGGCGCGCTGCTCAGAGGAAGATGCCTCCATTCTAAAGCCAGCAGAGGTTGGTATAGTCTTGGCTTGAAATAGTGGAATTAAAGTAAATAAAAAAAAAAGAAAATCTTAAAAAAAAAAACCTTATTTCATTTATTTTCTTCCATTTACCTGTCTCTTTGTAGTTGTTTTCCTAATTCCTTCACATGGACTTATATCATTGTTTGTCTTCCTCCCCTCCATCTTCTTTCTTTTTTTTTTTTTATTAAATATTAATTATTTTTTATTCTAATAATTTTCCACCCACAAAGCCATTTAATAATTTCCCCATGTACAAAGCCACCTGCATTCCAGTAATTGCCATCCAGTTGATCAGCCATATCCCACCAGTATTATAGTAATTGCCAGTAACATCAGTCGTGGTTAGCTCACATCCATATTGAGAGCTTTCTGATATAAACTTAATTTATGACTCCAATGTCTGTCCATGATCATAAATAGTTTTGAATAATTCCTAACTGGGGAGGTAACTTGGAAGACTTGTGGTCCTTTTAAACATATTTCTTTTTTTCCCACTTTCTACCTCTCTGTTTCCAGCTCAAAAGTTGGCACTCACCCTTCATCTGTCATTTGGAAGTATTATCAGTTTTGTCATTCAGTTAGTTAATTCCAAAAAAAAATTCTTAAAAAGTGTAAATATATACATAATGTAAAGTTGGCTATGGTTATACTAGTTATGTACAGTATGTGTGTGTGTGTGTGTGTATATATATATATATATATATATATATATATATATATATATATATATATATATACACACACATACACATTATAGAGGTTTGTACCTTTTCAAAAAATTCATGTTAGTGGTCCACGGGATTCAAAATTTTGAGCTTAATGGTCCCTGAGGTCCGAAAGGTTGGCGACCCCTGATCTATATGGCCCACGTGTACTTTCTGTCTCTTTGTATTGAAAAGAGATTTAGGCAGCCCTCAAAGGCTTAGAAATTAGCATATAAGCCTACCTATGTTTAGTTTAAACTAAGAATACCAAGAGAAAAAAGCAAATGTAATGATAAAGGTAAATTGGAAAGTTGATTAAAATTAAAAGTCCTATCTGAATAATGAAAGTTTAATTTATACTAGACTGTCCCTTTAAAAACCCAATCGTTATTTCTCCACTTTAAAATACATACATGCAATACAGTTAATACTATGAGTGCGCATTCTGCATAAAATAAAAAATAAAAAATAGCTCCTTAAAAGCAAATGTTATTTTACTGATAATGAATTTCAATGCTCTTGTTAAATGCCTACACAGACAAGTGTCCAATTTGGGCCTATAGGAAGCTTGGTTACACGTAGCAGTAAGTATCAAACAGTGTAACAGTTAATCTTCTTCTTTGTATCTGATACACAATGTCACAGTATAAAGCGCTTTATACAAATTACAGGATCCTTTTACTGTTTCAAAAAAGCTTCTTTTATACAAACAGATTCTTGATCCTTCAATTCAGAATGGTGCTAAGTTACCTTGGTATATAATCACACTGTCTTTCGCTGTTACTAATTTACCCCCAATCTTTGTTACCTGTATTGTAACCTTCGGGTTATAAGGTCTGAACTTCTCTGCCTTCCGATGACACTGTAACTTTAGTGTGTCTCCAGGCTGTCAGGTCTCCCCTCTGGTTGCAGGATTCACATGGAGTTTTCAGGTGATGAGCTCCTGCAACACAAGCGGACAGCTCCACCTACTGGCTATTTTAATAAATGCACTGCTTCTCAATGCTTTTCCATAGCAGTCACATGACTGGAAAAAAAGGTGGTTGTTCTGAAACGGTGTAAATTGAACCGTTGTAAAACGAGGGCCACCTGTGTATGTATATGTGTGTGTGTGTATATATATATATATATATATATATATATATATACATATATATATATATATATATAAAAGCAAAAAATTGGTGTATGTGCACTCTCACCAACGTTCAACAACTACCAGGGCGCTGTACGGTAAATGATAAAAAAGCAAAGAAAAGCACTCACTGGATTTTCATCAAAAAGTGACCAGAACTTTAATGTAGTTTGTGACGTTTCGGGACAGCAACAGTCAGAGGAAGGGACTGTTGCTGTCCCGAAACGTCACAAACTACATTAAAGTTCTGGTCACTTTTTGATGAAAATCCAGTGAGTGCTTTTCTTTGCTTTTTTTTATATATATATATATATATATATATATATATATATATATATATATATATATATATATATATATATATATATATATATATATATATATATATATATATATATATATATATATAATGTGTGTATGTAGGACATATATATCAAGACAAGGAGAGAAGTATATATGATTAAAATAAATTGCAAAATACCTACTTAAAAACTAAATAATTTCAAATATATATATATATATATATATATATAATTTGTAAATACACTAACAAACTACTTGAAAACACATTGAGAATGTTTATCTTATTTCCCTGAAGACAATTAGGACTAGCTGTAAATGAATTTGTCTATTGCTCTAAGAAATCAAAGTGTAGTATGTAGCTTTTTTTTCAGGAAGTTAGCTGGAAATGTCCTCTAGTCCAGGACGAATAAAAACAAAACAAAACAGGCCTATCTTTAATGAATGGACTTCTAGCTACCCCCCCCCCCCTCTTAGTCTAGTACATTTTATTCTGAGTAGTAAAATATAGTGATATCTTTATTTTCAATATTGTGTTTCCAGTGACTTATTAGACCGGCTGCAGAGTATAAAATGTATGAGAGGTTGCTTCTTTTGGCTTATTTGTGTATGTGAAATAGCTATTTTTGTTATTTGAAACTACATGAAAATCCGAATTCCTTATTTATTGCTTTCTGTACCAAAATGTTTTGTTATATTATCTCTGTCTTTATACTGAAGGCCATTACCTAGGGCCAGATTTAAGAAAGTAAGGCGGACAGGGGTGTACATCTTTGCCCCTATCCGCCCAGCTTTACATCTAGAGAAAAATTGTAAATTAACATTTTATTACTTATATCTCCTACCTCCCACTGGGAGTGTAATTTCTTCTGTTGGCTATGTTTAAACAGCATTTCTATAGCCTAGACGTATATGGACATTAACCCCTTGCGCCATATGGACGCAGGTACTATGTCACACAGTACTTTACCCGGCGTGTACTGTGTTTAAGTAGTAACTATGTCCACCACAAAGGCATATGTTAAGGTCACTGCTGTAAACTTAGACAGTGAGGGCCACAACCAGCAGGCAGAAGGCATTGGCCTTCATATTCTAAGGGAGCACTCTTCATTCTCCCTTTTCACACTATATATGCCACTCTCTGTAATGATTGTTTATTGGTGCCAAAGGGGAGCGGTGGGAGGGAAGGGCGGAGGCGAGTGGGTAGCATAGTGGGGGAGGGAGGTGTTAGGTTCCCTACACTACAGCAACAAGGGATGTGAGGGGAGAGGGAGGAATGAGACCCTACACTATGGAAAGTTTTGAAGGAAGAGGACAAGGGATGGAGCCCTACAGTAGGGGGGAAAATGTTATCTGTTAGTACCTAAGATGGAGGTGACCAGAAATATTAACCTTACAAACTTACTGATTAACCCCTTCACTGCCAGGAATTTAAGATGTGTGCGGCACAGTAGATATGTGCATTAAGCTGTTTAGTTCTCTGCCAAATACTGAAAAAGGCGACTGCTCGCTACCTTCTGCTCTTTTCAGAGCCGGATTTCTTCTTGTGAAAGTGCAACACACTAAGATCTGGATTCGCACAGATCTTAGTGCGTTGAACTTTAACAAGTAGAAAAAAGAGCAGAAGGCCACAAGCCACCATCTTCTTCCACATGCTGCGCAGCTGCAATTAGCGACTCTCTAATTGCCAAAAACCAATGGCATGCATGTCTGCTGTTTTTGAAATAAGAAGACCCCAGAGAAGCTTTTATAAAAATGTGTTTTATGACGACAGAAGTTGTGCGTAATTAATTTCAGTGAAAAACCCAAAGATTGCAAAAACATAACAATTTTTTTATGTGATTGTATTTGGCGGCCAAATAGTGGCATCAAATATAAAAAAATGGGTCTAGATCCAAGGGCGTAACTACCATTGGTGCAGCAGGTGCAATCGTTCCAGGGCCCAAGAGCTGGAGGGGGCCCATAACAGCCAGCCTATGCATAGGTGTATGCAGAATGTGTACTATCCTAATGCAGAGAAGTCTTTTATCAGTGCAAGTAGCAGGGCCATCTAATTATCCCCAAAATCATTATACAGAGCAAAATGTATTTTATTACTTTCTTTCATGTAATTGGCAAGAGTCCATGAGCTAGTGACATATGGGATATACAATCCTACCAGGAGGGGCAAAGTTTCCCAAACCTCAAAATGCCTATAAATACACCCCTCACCACACCCACAATTCAGTTTTACAAACTTTGCCTCCTATGGAGGTGGTGAAGTAAGTTTCTGCTAAGATTTCTACGTTGATATGCGCTTCTCAGCATTGTTGAAGCCCGATTCCTCTCAGAGTACAGCGAATGTCAGAGGGACGTGAAGGGAGTATCACCTATTGAATACGATGATTTCTCTAACGGGGGTCTTTTTCATGGGTTCTCTTATCGGTCGTAGAGATTCATCTCCTACCTCCCTTTTCAGATCGACGATATACTCTCAATTTACCATTACCTCTACTAATAACTGTTTTAGTACTGGTTTGGCTATCTGCTATATGTGGATGGGTGTCTTTTTGGTAAGTATGTTTTCATTACTTAAGACACTCTCAGCTATGGTTTGGCACTTTATGCAAATTATATAAAGTTCTAAATATATGTATTGTACTTATATTTGCCATGAGTCAGGCTCATGTATTTCCTTCTGCAGACTCAGTTTCATATTTGGGAATATAAACACTTTAAGAAATTTATTTCTTATCTGGGGTTTAGTCTTTTTTCAATTTGACTACTTTTTGCAATTGCGGGTGTTAGGCCCGCGGGTCAGTCAAATGTTAGACTTTATTGCGTCATTTTTGGCGCAAACTTTTTTGGCGCAGAAAAATACGTTTTTGACGCAATTTCGTCATTTCCGGCGTTATACGTGATGCCGAGACCTTTCACACGGCGACGTCATTAGTGATGCAGGTGTGTCATTTCCGGCCAAATTGTCTTCATTATTTCAATACCCCATTGTTGTTTGCCTCCTGCTTTCTTTTCTATCAAGGGGCCTATGCTTTTGCATTTTTTCCCATTCCTGAAACTGTCATTTAAGGAAATAGATAATTTTGCTTTATATGTTGTTTTTTCTCTTACATTGAGCAAGATGTCCCAATCTGATCCTGCCTCTGAAGTTTCTGCTGGAACATTGCTGCCTGACATAGGTTCTACCAAAGCTAAGTGCATTTGTTGTAAAATTGTATAAATTATTCCACCGAATGTCATTTGTAATAGTTGTCATGATAAACTTTTACATGCAGATAGTGTTTCTATCAGTAATAGTACATTTCCAGTTGCAGTTCCTTCAACTTCTAATGTGCATGATATACCTGTAAATTTTAAAGAATTTGTTTCTGATTCTATTATGAAGGCTTTGTCTGCATTTCCACCTTCTAATAAACGTAAAAGGTCTTTTAAAACTTCTCATTTAGCTGATGAAATTTCAAATGACCAACAACATAATAATTCATCCTCTTCTGATGAGGATCTATCTGAAACAGAAGATCCTTCCTCAGATATTGACACTGACAAATCTACTTATTTATTTAAAATAGAGTATATGCGTTCTTTATTAAAAGAAGTGTTAATTACTTTGGATATTGAGGTAACCAGTCCTATTGACGTTCAGTCTAATAAACGTTTAAATGCTGTTTTTAAACCTCCTGTGGTTTCCCCAGGTGTTTTTCCCATTCCTGAGGCTATTTCTGATATGATTTCTAGGGAATGGAATAAGCCAGGTACTTCCTGTATTCCTTCTTCAAGGTTTAAGAGATTGTATCCTTTACCATCAAAATCTATAGAGTTTTGGGAAAAGATCCCCAAAGTTGATGGGGCTATTTCTACTCTTGCTAAACGTACCACTATTCCTATGGAAGATAGCACTTCCTTTAAGGATCCTTTAGATAGGAAACTTGAATCTTATCTAAGGAAGGCCTATTTATATTCAGGTCATCTTCTCAGACCTGCTATTTCTTTGGGTGATGTTGCGGCTGCACCAACTTTCTGGTTGGAAAATTTAGCGCAACATGAATTGGATTTTGACATATCTAGCATTGTTCGCTTACTGCAACATGCTAATCATTTTATTTGTGATGCCATTTTTGATATTATCAAAATTGATGTATTGATGTTAGAGCCATGTCTTTAGCTGTATTAGCTAGAAGAGCTTTGTGCCTTAAATCTTGGAATGCTGATATGACATCTAAATCTAGATTACTATCTCTTTCTCTCCAAGGTAATAATTTATTTGGTTCTTAGTTGGATTCTATTATTTCAACTATCACTGGAGGAAAAGGAGTTTTTTTGCCTCAGGATAAAAAACCTAAGGGTAAATCTAAGGCTTCTAACCGTTTTCGTTCCTTTCGTCAGAATAAAGAACAAAAACTCAATCCTCTTCCCAAGGAATCTGCTTCCAGTTGGAAACCTTCCTCAAATTGGAATAAATCCAAGTCATTTAGGAAACCAAATTCTGCCCCTAAGTCCACATGAAGGTGCGGCCCTCATTCCAGCTCAGCTGGTAGGGAGCAGATTAAGGTTTTTCAAGGATTTTTGGATAAAATCTGTCCAAAATCATTGGATTCAGAGCATTGTCTCTCAAGGGTATCGAATAGGATTCAAAGTAAGACCTCCTGTGAGAAGATTTTTTCTCTCACGCATCCCTGTAAATCCAGTTAAAGCTCAGGCTTTTCTGAAGTGTGTTTCAGACCTGGAGTCTTCAGGGGTAATCATGCCAGTTCCTCCTCAGGAACAAGGTTTGGGGTTTTATTCAAACCTATTCATTGTACCAAAGAAAGAAAATTTGTTCAGACCAGTTCTGGATCTGAAAATTTTGAATCGTTATGTAAGAGTACCAACTTTCAAGATGGTGACTATAAGAACTATTCTGCCTTTTGTTCAGCAAGGACATTATATGTCCACAATAGACTTGCAGGATGCATACCTTCATATTCCGATTCATCCAGAACACTTTCAGTTTCTTAGATTCTCTTTTCTAGACAAGCACTACCAATTTGTTGCTCTTCCATTTGGCCTAGCAACAGCTCCAAGAATCTTTTCAAAGGTTCTGGGTGCCCTACTATCTGTAATCAGAGAACAGGGTATTGCAGTGTTTCCTTATTTGGACGATATCTTGGTACTAGCTCAGTCTTTACATATTGCAGAATCTCACACAAATCTACTAGTGTTGTTTCTTCGGAAACATGGTTGGAGGATCAATTTACCAAAAAGTTTCTTGATTCCTCAGACAAGGGTCACCTTTTTAGGCTTCCAGATAGATTCAGTGTCCATGACTCTGTCTCTAACAGACAAGAGACGTTTAAAATTGGTCGCAGCATGCCGGCTCCTTCAGTCTCAGTCATTCCCTTCAGTGGCTATGTGCATGGAAGTTTTAGGTCTCATGACTGCAGCATCGGACGCAATCCCCTTTGCTCGTTTTCACATGAGACCTCTACAGCTTTGTATGCTAAATCAATGGTGCAGGGATTATACAAAGATATCACAATTAATATCCTTGAATCCCAATGTACGACACTCTCTGACATGGTGGATAGATCACCATCGTTTGGTTCAAGGGGCTTCTTTTGTTCGCCCAACCTGGACTGTGATCACAACAGATGCAAGTCTTTCAGGTTGGGGAGCTGTTTGGGGATCTCTGACAGCACAAGGGGTTTGGAAATCTCAAGAGGCGAGATTACCAATAAATATTTTAGAACTCCGTGCAATTCTCAGGGCTCTTCAGTTCTGGCCTCTGCTTAAGAGAGAAAAGTTAATTTGTTTTCAGACAGACAATATCACAACTGTGGCTTATGTCAATCATCAGGGTGGGACTCTCAGTCCCCAAGCTATGAAAGAAGTATCTCAGATGCTTGCCTGGGCGGAATCCAGCTCCTGTCTAATCTCTGCTGTGCATATCCCAGGCGTAGACAATTGGTAAGGTGGATTATCTCAGCCGCCAGACTTTACATCCAGGGGAGTGGTCTCTCCATCCAGATGTGTTTTCTCAGATTGTTCAGATGTGGGGGCTTCCAGAGATAGATCTCATGGCCTCTCATCTAAACAAGAAACTTCCCAGATACCTGTCCAGGTCCTGAGATGTTCAGGCGGAAGCAGTGGATGCGCTGACACTTCCTTGGTGTTATCAACCTGCTTACATCTTCCCGCCTCTAGTTCTCCTTCCAAGAGTGATCTCCAAAATCATCATGGAACAGTCTTTTGTGTTGCTGGTGGCTCCAGCATGGCCACACAGGTTTTGGTATGCGGATCTGGTTCGGATGTCCAGTTGCCCGCCTTGGCCACTTCCGTTACGGCCGGACCTACTATCTCAAGGTCCGTTTTTCCATCAGGATCTCAAATCATTAAATTTGAAGGTATGGAAATTGAACGCTTAGTTCTAAGTCATAGAGGTTTCTCTGACTCAGTGATCAATACTATGTTACAAGCTCGTAAATCTGTCTCTAGAAAGATTTATTATAGAGTTTTGTACAGGCTTTAGTTTGTATTAAGCCTGTCATTAAATCAATTTCTCCTCCTTGGAGTCTTAATTTGGTTCTGAAGGCTTTACAGGCTCCTCCATTTGAGCCTATGCATTCTTTGGACATTAAACTACTTTCCTGGAAAGTGTTGTTCCTTTTGGCTATTTCTTCTGCTAGAAGAGTTTCTGAGCTATCTGCTCTTTCTTGTGAGTCTCCTTTTCTGATTTTTCATCAGGATAAGGCAGTTTTGCGGACTTCTTTTCAATTTTTACCTAAGGTTGTGAATTCTAACAACATTAGTAGAGAAATTGTTGTCCCTTCCCTGTGTCCTAATCCTAAGAATTATTTGGAGAGATCCTTACATTCTTTGGATGTGGTAAGAGCTTTGAAATATTATTTGGAAGCTACTAAAAATTTCAGGAAGACTTCCAGTTTATTTGTTTTATTTTCTGGTCCTAGGAAAGGTCAGAAAGCTTCTGCTATTTCCTTGGCTTCTTGGTTGAAACTTTTGATTCATCAAGCTTATTTAGAGTCGGGTCAAACCCCGCCTCAGAGAATTACAGCTCATTCTACTAGATCAGTCTCCACTTCGTGGGCTTTTTAGAATGAAGCTTCAGTTGATCAGATTTTCAAAGCAGCAACTTGGTCCTCTTTGCATACATTTACTAAATTCTACCATTTTGATGTATTTGCTTCTTCGGAAGCAGTTTTTGGTAGAAAAGTTCTTCAGGCAGCTGTTTCAGTTTGATTCTTCTGCTTTTGATTTAAGTTTTTTTCTTTCAAAAGTGAAAATAAATTACTTTTTGGGTTGTGGATTATTTTTTCAGCAAAATATGACTGTTTTTATTTTATTCCCTCCCTCTCTAGTGACTCTTGAGTGGAAGACTCCACATCTTGGGTATTGATATCCCATATGTCACTAGCTCATGGACTCTTGCCAATTACATGAAAGAAAACATAATTTATGTAAGAACTTACCTGATAAATTCATTTATTTCATATTGGCAAGAGTCCATGAGGCCCACCCTTTTTATGGTGGTTATGATTTTTTGTATAAAGCACAATTATTTCCAAATTTCCTTTTGTTGATGCTTTCTACTCCTTTCTTTATCACCCCACTGCTTGACTATTTGTTAAACTGAATTGTGGGTGTGGTGAGGGGTGTATTTATAGGCATTTTGAGGTTTGGGAAACTTTGCCCCTCCTGGTAGGATTGTATATCCCATATGTCACTAGCTCATGGACTCTTGCCAATATGAAAGAAATGAATTTATCAGGTAAGTTCTTACATAAATTATGTTTTTTCTTTTTACTGAGTTACCTTGCACCAGGGCCTTCTTTTGAGTAGGTCTGCTACTGTCTAGATCAATACCTTGGGTTGTCTACTTTATAAAATATATCGTTTTCATAGGTAATTGAAAACAGCAAAGGCTCTATTTCTGTTTAAATGGAGTCATAGCAAAAATGCTAAACATTCTCTGGTACTTTGCTACCAGGAATTTCAGAGAAAAACTTGTCTAAAGGGGTTAAACACAAACTGTAAGCTGCATCTGGGAGGACTTTTGCAATAAATAATGCAACTATATTTTGCCATATAAAAAATATTAATTTGTTTTTTCTTTTCACTGATTTTCCTGTCCACCACAGCAAAAGAATCCTTGCTAACCAATTACAAACTAATACACATAAACTCAGTTTGCACATGTGCACTAAAGAGCTTGAAGCAGCCAATCCTCTTCAGCCTAGTTTTGTTTCTTAGTTATTTATTTTTTTCCCCACCTAATCTAGTAAAATATATAATTTATACACACACACACTAATATTCACACGTAGAATGATGCAAAACTGATAATACACCTTAAAATAGAAAATAAGTACAGATAAGATGGGAGGGGGGGGTTATAAACTATGGCCCACCGAAAATTAGCTAAAAATATTACCTCTCTGGAAGAAAGTGGTACAAGTACACATCTCAGATGTATTTTATAGCAAATGGAAACAAAAAACATAATGAATGTGTATTGCAATATCACTTTCAATAATGAAGTATTTTATGCATGGTGAAATGCCAGTTAAAGGATGTGTGTAGAAACTTTCAGTATAGGTATGGATACCACAGGCAACATTGGCTATTTCAAATGCTGATATAAATGTAAAGGAGCTTTTTGTAAACCATTAATACACTCCATCAGTTCAAATGGAAAATTGGGAACAAATTAAAGAAATAAAAAAATATGGTAAACTATGCCTTTAAACTTTAGGTATGGTAGTAAATGTTATTATTTACCAAACACCTTAACAGCTGACAGTTGTGATGGTAAGAAAACAATTGTATTTGATAGAGTAAAAGTATACAGGAATTTTACAGTTGAACTTTCATGCTTTGGTCCAATAAATAGACATTATATTGTTATTTTTTACTGTTTATAACATATGATGGATGGGATGAACAGACATAGAGACACATACACAACATTTTTCAAAATCAGTTTAAATATTTCTTGGAGATGTTACTCACACTATCAGATAGAATGGGATTGTTTGGAGTTTATTCTTCAGGTCATGCTGTAGGCGAGCTTCTCTTCCATAGTGTGAGAAAGTTTAACAGACTACCATTTAGTAAAAACAGTGCTGCGTGGTTTGCAGTCTAATAACTGTTGTCTTGCTCCTTTATCCAGCATCTTGTAAATGTGAGCTTGGAGCTTGAGAACACAGTGGTCAGCTACAGACTTGTAGGTTGTCAAACGTATGACTACTATTTGCAAGTATTATATGATAGTGGGGATAGGCAGTTGCAGAAAGACAGTACAAAAGCACTTAGTCTGAACTTTCTCTATCATGTGTCAGCCATCAGCCAATCACAAATGCATATGTATATTCTGTGAATTCTTGCACATGCTCAGTAGGAACTGGTGACTCAAAAAGTGTAAATATAAAAAGACTGCACATTTTGTTAATGGAAGAAAATTGGAAAGCTATTTCAAATTGCATGCTCTATCTGAATCATGATAATTTTGAGTGTCTCTTTAAAATTTGCACCAGGCAAAGGAAACATGATAAAGATATGAAACTAATGCTTGGCATAAAGTGTGCCTATACCTGGGTTGTTAAACCTACGGTTTAAATGCTATAGCATGGCCTACCAGTTAATATTATCTGGTGCATACGGAAATGTTTTTACAGCAAACTTACTGGTGCTCTGTGTATGGATAGCTTATGCTTTTATAACGTTACAGCACAGAATCTCAAACTAAACCTCAGAACATCTAGGACACAACTCCTCCTTGAGCATGCCATAAATATAGGTGTTTTGAACTTTATATGTTGCTAAAGATTTGATCATTAAGATTTCCAAAGTGTGTTAACTTGCCCAGAAAGTAGAGATATTAAAGGAACATTTTTTTTTTCTTTCATAGCTCAGATAGAGCATGCAATTTTAAACAACTTTCTAATTTATTCTATTATCCAATTTATTTCATATAGGTGGTGAGAGTCCACGAGCTGTTACGTATTGGATATACATTCCTATCAGGAGGAGGCAAAGTTTCCCTAAGCCTATAAACCCCCACCTCACACATACCTCAGTTTTAAATGTTGCCCTCAGAGTACAGTGCTTGTCAGATGTATGCGATTGGAGTACTGCCTTATGACACCATGTTATCGCCTCACGGGAAATCTTTTCATGGGCTCATCTTCTGCCTCCCTATACAGATTGACGTTATACTCCTATTCCATTACCTCTGCTGATATGTTTCAGTACTGGTTTGGCTGTCTGCTATTAGTGGACAAGTGTCTATGGGTAAGTATATTTTGTATTTTTTATATAGACACTCACAGCTATGGGTTGGCCACTTTTAACTATGTTTAAGAGTTTAACTATGTATATCTATGTGTGTGTATGGCCCAGGGACAGATTCTTACTATTCCCCTTGCTTTTTATTTTTTCATGGCCAAATTTTTTTCTCATGCACATGCAAGTGCGCACAAACCGGCACATATTTCAGCGCACAATTTTTTTCACATGTTTAGCGTGCAATTTTTTTCACATGTGCGCATCATACTTGACGCATTTTTATGCATCGGATTTACGTGCCATTTTTGTTGCAACATTTTTTTTGCAAAAATTTTTTCGTGCCTTTCAGTGTGCATCATAAATATTTGTATTTTTGCGCCATAATAAACTTTTTTTGTATCATGCGTCACTATTGGCGCATCAGTATCACGCACATTGTGAGGTTTTTTTAGCGCACCCTTTTTTATCTATACGTTTGCATTTGAAATTTACACAAACTAACGTTAACTGCTTTCCTAGGCATCATTGCTTATCGCTTTAATGTTGTTGCAACACTATATAAAAGGGGCATATTTTTACATTTCCTCAAAAAGCTTGCCTTAAGGGGGTAATAATAGTAATTATTACATCTTACATTTTTTTTGTAAAACAACTGAAGTAGCTTTTTCAGCTCATTTATGCTTAGATTTCTTATTGCATATCGATCAATCAAATGATGTTTCTATGTGTACTAATGCACCTACTGTCTCCTGCTTACAGATGGATGCAGATGGCGTACCCCCAGCACTGAAAATGTTTATTTCTACTGCCATCGTAAAGGCCCTAGCTGCACTACCGCCTTCAAATGAGCAAAAAAGGTCAGTTCAAATTTTATCTTCTTGTAGTAATATTGATACTGATCTACAAAATATTTATCTTCCAAGGATGAGGATTCCTCTAATAGTGAGGCTCCCTCATTGGACGTAGAACCTGATAGTTCCTCCTTTTTATTTAAAATTGAACATATTTGTTCTCTTTTAAAGGAAGTCTAAGTCACTTTAGGGATTAAATAATCTAAACCTTCTGATGATAACCCCTGTAATAGTTTGAATTCTGTATATAATCTCTGAGATTTTCCCTACACCCATTGCTCTCTCTGATATGATTGCTAAGTAATGGTCCAAACCAGGTGTCTCTTTTAACCCACATTCAAGGTTTAAAAAACAATATCCTTTACCTATTGATAACATATTATGGGAAACAGTTCCCAAAATTGATGAGGCCATTTCCACTTTAGCTAAGCGTACTACTATTCCTTTAGAAGACAGTATTTCTTTTAAAGACCCTTTAGATAAAAAAAAACTTGAATCGTATCTTAGAAGGGCATATTTACATACTGGCTATTTTCTTAGACCAGCTATAGATATTGCTGATGTAGCTACTGCTACTTTCTGGTTATCCAGTCTGGCTCAGCTGTTGTCTTCTGACCCTGAATGTTCTAATCTCTTGAATTCACATAAACGTGAATATTTTTATTTGCAATGCAGTATTTGATATCATGAAAATTAACATTGAAATTATGTCTTTAGCTATTCTTATTAGAAGAGCTTTATGGCTTAAATCACGGAATGCTGATATGGTATCTAAAACTAGATTGCTATTTATTTCTTTCCAAGGAAATACATTATTTGGGTCTAAATTCTCTGCATCAGTCTGGAGACCATCTTCAAATTGGAATAAATCCAAGCAGAATAAGAAACTTAATACAGCCTCTAAGACCTCATGAAGGTACGGCCCCCCAATCTAGTACTTCTGTTTGGGACAGAATTAACATTTTTCAAAATCAATTCAAGAATCTGTCCAAAATCCCTGGATTCAAAACATTATTTCTAAGGGATATTGAATTGGATTCAGAATACGACCTCCTATGGGGAAGTTTTTTTTCTCACCCATATTCCAAAACATCCTATGAAAGCTTAGACCTTTCTAAAATCAGTTTCAGATCTGGAAAATATGGGAGTAATTATTCTACTTCCTTTACAGGAACAAGGGATGGGATTTTTTCTCAAATTTCTTCATTGTACCAAAGAAAGAAAATTCTTTCAGACCAATTCTGGATCTGAAAACTCTAAACAAATTTGTAAGAATTCCAACTTTCAAAATAGAAACTATAAGGACTATCCTGCCTTCCTTTTTTTCAACAAGATCACTTTATGTCCACAATAGATTTACAGGATGTTTACCTTCACATCCCAATACATCTAGAACATTACCAGTTCCTGAGGTTCTCCTTTCTGAAAAAGCATGATCATTTTGTTGCACTTCCATTTGGCCTAGCTACAGCTCCAATAATAATTTTCTCAGAGCCCTTTTATCTGTAATCAGAGCTCAGGGTATTGAGGTATTTCCTTACCTGGACAATATCTTGGTACTAGCTCAATCTTTTCATTTAGCAGAAACAACTATTGCTGTTTCTTCAAAGACATTGGGTGGAGGATCAAATTACCAAAGAGTTCCTTGATGCCTCAGACAAAGGTCACCTTTTCTAGGTTTCCAGATAGATTCAGTGTCCATGACTCTTTCTCTAACAGAAAAGAGACAAATATAATTAATTTCAGCTTGTCTGAACTTTCAGTCTCTCTCCTTCGCTTCAGTGGCTCTGTGTATGGAAGTAGTCAGTGTCAGAGTCAGAGAATTGTTACTTGTGGACTTCCACATCTTGGGTATTATATCCCATACGAAACAGCTTGTGGACTCTCGCCACCTATATGAAAGATAAGATAATGTAAGAACCTACCTGATAAATGAATTTCTTTCATGGTGGCGAGCATCTACGAGGCCCCACCCATTTGGGGTTAACCTTTTGTGTAAAGCACATCTTTTTTTCCTGCTCCTCATTATTGGCTTTTACTCCTAAACACGTCACCACTTGACTATTCGTAAAACTGAGGTATGTGTGAGGTGGGGGGAATTATAGGCCTCCTCCTGGTAGGAATGTATATCCCATATGTAACAGCTCTTGGACTCATGCCACCATGAAATAAATTAGTTTATTATGTAAGTTCTTACATAAATTATGTTTTTTCTTCATTCTCTTGGTATCTTTTGTTGAATAGCAGGGACGTAAGCTCAGGAGCGTACACGTGTCTGGAGCATTATATGGCAGCATTTTTGAAAAAATGTCATCCATTGGCAATCACACTAGATTGCAGCACTGTTTCCTGCCATGTAGTGCTCCAGACACCTACCTAGGTATCTCTTCAACAAAGAATACCATGAGAACGAAGCAAATTTGATAATAGAAGTAGACTGGAAACATTTTTAAAATTGTGTGCTCTATCTGAATCACTAAATATTTTTTTTATTTTATTTCATATTTGCATAATAAAAATAGAAAATAAAGTTTCTGTGCTTTAATACTTTGATAATGAGGACACTGTTGTATTATTATTCATTTGTTATATGTACTATTTGTTTATATGTAAGATTAGGGCTGAAATGAGAGTATATTACCCATTACAGTTAATATTACTTTTTGTTTTGTTTCTTATTCTTGGTAGGTTACCTATATTGATATTTTCTCCAGTCCATGTTATGTGTGTGTGTGTATGTGTGTGTGTGTGTGTGTGTGTGTGTATGTATATATATATATATATATATATATATATATATATATATATATATATATATATATATATATATATATATATATACTCACAAGATTCTATATTGTTTTGCATTTCGCAATACAGGTTTGTGCTTATTATGCGTTTGACTCGGTTAAACCCATAGATAAAGTCATGTCTAGCTCACAATTGGGACACAACAAGTCAGCCAATCAGGATTGGCGGTTTCATGATGCCTCCAATTACTGACTGTTTGTTTTATCTAGGCAGCAGGAAAGGCTTGCAGCCGAGAAGGACTACTTAATAATGAAATGAATGACTTTGCAGGGTTTAAACACACACTTGTTTTGTTGATGGTACTGTTGAATGTTTGATGTGAAGGCACCATTAGAATTACCATATACAGTTGATATAATTTAATATTCAGAGAATTGCAGGAAAACTCCAACTAAGGAGCCCACTAAGTGGAGTAATGTGTGTTAATTTGCTGCTGTAATAATTAATTAAATAGTTGATAATAGTACAGTATATGGGCTTTAGAACTGAATTTGTTACACTGAACTCTTGTTTAAACAGTTATATGGATACAATAAACATTGCACCATTTATTGCTTTCTTTAGCAGTGATTTTCAAGTAAGACTTTTGTGCAACATATATTTTCTTCTGCATTTCATTACGGACGGATTCACCAATATCCTTTTGTGAGATATGATGCTAAGAGCATTTTGAAGCCATGATATTACTAATCAAAATAACAAAAACACTGCAGTAACTGAGTAATATATTATTATTATTATTATTAGAGTAAAATGGCAGACTTTTGTGTTACCTCCCTTCAGATCTGAAGCTATACTGATTAAAAGAAGTACTAGTTGAAACAGAAATGTGCATTGCAGTTTTAAATAGAATCATCTTTGCAATATGCTTGTATAAGTCATCACTGCTTTAGGGGGACATTTATACATATGCTGTTTGTACCTATAGCACTTGCATTCAAACAAAATACCTGCTCAGACATCATTTGGTGACGTATATTGTGTCAGACAGTTATTTTACAGTTGGACAGTGCTAGGTCATGTGTGTCATATAGATAACCTTGTTCTCACTCCTGTGGAGATTTTTTTTATGAGTCAGCACTGATTGGCTAAAATGCAAGTCTGTCAAAAGTACTGAGATAAGGTGGCAGTCTGCAGCAGCTTAGATACAAGGTAATCACAGAATTAAAAAGTGTATTATTATAACCATGTTAGTTATGCAAAACTGGGGAATGGGTAATAAAGGGATTATCCATCTTTTCCTTCCTATGGTAGGGAGAGTCCACGGCTTCATTCCTTACTGTTGGGAAATACAACACCTGGCCACCAGGAGGAGGCAAAGACACCCCAGTCAAAGGCTTAAATATCCCTCCCACTTCCTCATTACCCCAGTCATTCTTTGCCTTTTGTCACGATAGGAGGTGGCAGAGAAGTGTCAGAAGATTCGGAGAGTTCTGAAAAGGGTATCTGCCCTTCGAGATAGGACTGGAGTTTTAAGTAGTCATGTCAACCTCTCAGCAAGAGTATTGCTGAAAGTTAGAGTCTGGAGATGCAGGGAAAGTTTTTCTGCGAAACCATCCAGACTACTGCTAACAGCTCCTAAGCAATCGGTGTTGACGAGTTTCACTGCCTGCTTTCTCTCACTCAAGTCCATGTCAGGAGTGCTGCTATAAGACTGTCACACTTGAGAGGCTGTGTTCTGTTCCACAGCATGGATCCTGGAGGTAAGATTGTTTCAAATAATTTTTACACATAAAACGCTATAACGTGGTCACAGTGTGGCTCCTTTATACCTTGATAGGATCCAGGGTTAATATCCTCAGAGGGGGGTTTATTGAACAGTTGGGGTTAATTAATTAGTGTATTAATTATTTACATGCTGCTTTGTGTGATTTTATTTTCTGGGCTCATAGACTGTGTGTTTTTGGCTGGAACAAACAGGTTTCACTTTTGTTTTTGAAAGTGTTGCACAGCTCCTATTAACTTACTGTGCTTTTGATAGCATGTGGTCTATGTTCACTCCAGCTGAGACTTCAACCTGAGGAGTGCGTTTCCTCTGTTAACTGTCTGGATCTAGGAGGTGGTGAGTGCCCCAGCCATTGGGAGTATATATAAAAAAAAAAAAAAAAAAAAAAACCCCACATTTTTATTTGTGTCCTTCAGTGGGCATAACCTGAGCTATGGAGGACTCTGACATGTTAGAAGGTACTCCTTCTGTATTAAATCATACCTGTTTATATTGTGAGGAGGCCGTGGTTTTCCCGCCCACTCAGTTATGTTCCACATGCCTTAACACCGTTATAAAGTCTAAGAAGGGAGACAAGCCTGCTAAGGCTATTAGTCCTTGTGAGCCGTCTACCTCTCAGGACTCTGCGTCCCTTGAGATTACTACCCTTACTACATTATCCACTCCACATGCAGTTCCCCGTAGCACATCTAATCTTCCATCTGGAGAGGGCCTTCTTCCTGCGGACATTGCTGCGCAGTTACAAACAGCTGTGTCTGCGGCCCTCAGTGCATTACCTCGCTTTAACAAACGCAAGAGAAAAGTTAAACATAGCTCTCCTGACCCAGATTCATCTAAATATTTATCAGATTTAGCTATTATGTCCTAGTTGTCCGATGATGAGTTAACCTCTGTAGCTTCAGTGGGTGAACTTTCTGGGTCAGAGACCTTAGTGTCTAAACCTCCTGCTGCGGAGGAACCATCCTTTAGATTTAAAATTGAGCACTTGCATTTTTTAATAAAAGGAAGTTCTGTCTACGTTAGAGGTTCCAGAGGCCGTGCTGCCTGAAGAACCTATGATACCTAAATTAGACAGAGTTTACTAAGACAGGAAAGTTCCATTTGACTTTTCCTGTGCCGGTTAAAATGGCGAACATCATTAACAACGAATGGGAAAGAATTGGATCATCCTTTTCCCCCTCATCTACTTTTTAAAAAGTTGTTCCCGGTCCCGGACTCAACTGGATTTGTGGGGCTCCATTCCTAAGGTGGATGGTGCTATCTCTATACTTGCTAAACATACTACTATACCTCTTGAGGATAGTTCTTCATTCAGAGAGCCGATGGATAAGAAAATGGAAACCTTTCTGAGAAAGATGTTTCAACATTCAGGATTTTTGTTTCAACCGGAGGCTGCAGTTGCCGTGGTTGCCAGAGCAGCTACCTATTGGTGGGACACTGAACCCAATTTTTTTCTTTTGTGATTCAGATAGAGCATGGCATTATAAGCAACTTTCTAATTTACTCCTATTATCAAATTTTCTTCATTCTTTTGGTATCTTTATTTGAAATGCAAGAATGAAAGTTTAGATGCCGGCCCATTTTTGGTGAACAACCTAGGTTGTTCTTGCTGATTGGTGGATAAATTCATCCACCAATAAAAAAGTGCTGTCCAGAGTTCTGAACAAAAAAACTTAGATGCCTTCTTTTAAAATAAAGATAGCAAGAGAACAAAGAAAAATTGATAATAGGAGTAAATTAGAAAGTTGCTTAAAATTGCCTGCTTTATCTGAATCAAAAGAACAAAATTGGGTTCATTGTCCCTTTAAGACAAAATAAAAGCTCTGAGAATTGCTAATTATTTTATCTGTGATGCGAACATGCGACTTATTCGCCTAAATGCAAAGACCTCTGGCTTTGCGGTCCTAGCCCGCCGGGCGCTCTGGTTGAAGTCTTGGTCTGCGGATATGACTTCTAAGTTCAGACTCCTTTCTCTTCCCTTCAAGGGAAAGATTTTATTTGATCCAGGCCTGGACTCAATTATTTCTACGGTTACCGGAGGCAAAGGTGCCTTCCTACCACCAGATAAGAAGAACAAGTCTAAGGGATGACAATCTTCTAATTTTCGTTCTGACAAATCCCAACGACAACAATCCTCCTCCACGCCCGAGCAACCCAAGAGTACTTGGAAGCCGGCTCAGTCCTGGAATAAGTCCAAGCAGAATAAGAAGCCCACAGAAAACAAATCGGCATGAAGGGGGGGCCCTCTATCCGGGATCGGATCGTGTAGGGGGCAGACTGTCTCTCTTTTTTCAGACGCTTGGTTCAGGGATGTACAGGATCCGTGGGTCCTGGAGGTTGTACTTAAGGATACAAAATATGCTTCAAATCTCATCCGCCCAGGGGCAGATTCCTACTCTCGAACCTGTCTACCAGACTAGAAAAGAGGGATGCCTTTCTAGGGTGCGTTCGGGACCTATCCTCCTTAGGAGTTGTTGTCCTGGTGCAAATTGAAGAAAGAGGTTTGGGGTTTTATTCAAACCTTTTCGTGGTCCCAAAGAAGGAGGGAACTTTCAGCCCAATTCTGGACCTAAAATGCTTTAAACAAATTTCTCAGTGTCCCTTCCTTAAAGATGGAGACAATAAGGTCCATCCTTCCTTTTAGATCAGGAAGGCCAGTTTATGACCACTATAGATCTGAAGGACTCTTACCTTCATGTTCCCAATCCACAGGGAACACTTTTAGTTCCTGAGCTTTGCATTCCTGGACCAGCACTTCAAGTTCATTGCCCTTCCGTTTGGCCTAGCTACTGCTCCAAGAATCCTTACGAAGGCTCTAGGGGCTCTTCTAGCTTTTGTCAGAACTCAGGATATTACAGTAACCCCATACTTAGACGATATTCTGGTGCAAGCACCATCTTTTGTCTTACGGAAGAATACTCCCTTCTCAGTGTTCTTCGATCACATGGATGGAAGATAAACTTGGAAATGAGTTATTTTATCCCAGGTTGGAAGTACCAGAGTGGAATTCCTGGGTACTATAATAGACTCCATATCCATGAGGATATTTCTAACAGACTAGAGACGTTGCAAGCTAACTTCGGCATGTCTTGCACACTGGACCTCCTTGAGTCCCTCTGTGGCTCAGTGTATGGCGATGATTGGTCTCATGGTGTCCTGAATAGACATCATTCCTTTTGCCAGGTTCCATCTCAGACCTTAAGAACTGTGCATACTGAGACAGTGAAACGGTGATCATTCTGATCTGTCTCTGCAGATTGTATTAGACAGCCAGTCGAGAGAATTGCTCTCTTGGTGGCTCTGTCCAGATCATCTTTCCCGAGGGACATGCTTCTTAAAGGGACATTAAACCCAAAAAATGTCTTTCATGATTCAGATATACACAATTTAAAAAAAGTTTCCAATTTACTTCTATTATCATTTTCTTCATTCTCATGTTATTCTTTGTTGAAGAGATACCTAGGTAGGTAGCGTGCGCATGCCTGAAGCACTACACAACAGGAAATAGTGCTGCCATCTAGTGCCCCTGCTAATGTATAACATTGTTGCAAAACTGTGGCTATATAGTGCTGCAGACACGTGCACACTCTTGAGCTTACATTTCTGCTTTTCCACAAAGGATAACAAGAAAACTAAGAAAATTTGATGATAGAAGTAAATTAGAAAGTTGTTTTAAAATGTTATGTTCTATCTAAATTTTGAAAAAAAAAATGGGTTTTATGTCCCTTTAAGACCATCCTGGGAGATTGTGTGACTACGGACACAAGCCTATCCGGATAAGGAGCTGTTTGGGGTGCCAGGAAGGCACAGTGGTTGTGGACTCAGGAGTCGTCCTCCCTCCCGATCAATTTTGGAACTACGGGCAATTTTCAATGCCTTGAAGACTTGGCCACTTCTGGGTTTGTCCCAGTTTATCAGATTCCAATCAGACAATATATCCTTGGTGGCTTACATCAACCATCAGGGGGGAACGAGAAGTTCCTTGGCGATGAAGGAAGTATCTCTGATTCTGGAGTGGACGGAGCCCCACAGCTGTTCGCTGTCAGCAATCCACATTCTGGGTGTGGATAACTGGGAGGCGGATTTTCTCAGCAGGCAATCCTTCCACCCAGGGGAATGGTCTCTCCATCCCAAGGTGTTTGCAGAGATATGCAGCAAGTGAGGGACTCTGGAGATAGATCTCATGGCGTCCCGTCTCAATACTAAGCTACCCTGGTACGGGTCGATGTCGAGGGATCCCCAAGCCCTGGAGGTTCAAACTCCTATATATTTTTCCTCCATTACCGCTTCTTCCTCGAGTGGTGGCCCGCATCAAGCAGGAGCGGGTATCAGTAATCCTGATTGCTCCATCGTGGCCGTGAAGGACGTGGTTCACCGATCTAGTGGGGATGTCTTCATCTCTTCCATGGAAGTTACCTTGTCGCAGAGACCTGCTGTTACAAGGTCCATTTGTTCATCAAAATCTAGATTCTCTGAGGCTAACTGCGTGGAGATTGAACACTTAGTCTTAGCCAAGAGAGGTTTCTCTGAGAGTGTCATTGATACTCTTATTCAAGCTAGTAAACCAGTTACTCGGGGCATCCACCACAAAGTGTGAAGGACCTACTTATTCTGGTGTGCAGAGCGTGGTTTTTCTTGGCACAGAGTTAAGGTTGCTAGGATCTTATATTTTCTCCAGGATGGATTGGAGAATGGCCTTTCTGCTAGTTCTTGAGGTGACAGATTTTGGCCCTGTCGGTTTTATTGCAAAAGAGACTGACTGAGCTTCCAGACGTGCAGTCCTTTGTTAAGGCTCTGATTAGGATCAGACCTGTGTTTAAAACTGGGGCTCCTCATTGGAGCCTAAATCTTGTTCTTCGTGTTTTGCAATAGGCTCTGTTTGAGCCTCTGCATTCCATCGACATTAAATTGTTATCTTGGAAGGTTCTATTTTTATTGGCTATTGCCTCTGTGCGCAGTTTGCTTTGCAATGTGAGTTCCCTTATCTGATTTTTCATGCAGATAAGGCAGTTTTACTTACTAAATTAGGTTTTTTCCTAAGGTTGTGTCAGATTGCAGCATCAATCAGGAGATATTGGTTCCTTCCTTGTGTCCTAATCCTTCATCGAAGGAACCTTTACTTCACCATTTGGATGTGGTTCCCGCCTTGAAGTTCTATCTTCAGGCTACTAAGGAGTTTAGACAATCTTCCTCTTTGTTTGTTGTTTATTCGGGGAAGCGTAAGGGGCAGAAGGCTACTTCGACTTCCCTATCTTTTTGGTTAAGGAGTGTCATCTGCTTAGCTTACGAGACAGCGGGACATCATCCTCCTGAGAGGAAAATGGCTCATTCCACTAGAGCAGTGGCTTCTTTTTGTGCTTTTAAGAACGAGGCCTCTATGGATTGGATCAGATTTGTAAGGCGGCTACCTGGTCCTCCTTACATACTTTTTCTAATTTTTACAAGTTTGATGTTTTTGCTTTCGGGAGAAAAGTTTTGCAGGCTGTGGTGCCCTCAGAATAGGGTCTGCCTCCTCCTTTTTGTTCCCTCCCGTTATTCATTCAGTGTCCTCTAGAGCTTGGGTATAGTTTTCCCAACAGTAAGGAATGAAGCAGTGGACTCTCCCTATCTTAGGAAGGAAAACATAATTTATGCTTACCAGATAAATTCCTTTCCTTCCGGGAGAGTTCACGGCCCCCGTCTGTTTTTTCTTGTCTAAGGGCGGCCCCTCTATTATTTATCTTATTCTTCTGGCATCATGTATACCCTGATATTTATCCTACTTTTCCTTGTTCCCTCGGCAGAATGACTGGGGTAATGAGGAAGTGGGAGGGATATTTAAGCCTTTGGCTGGGGTGAATTTGCCTCCTCCTGATGGCCAGGTGTTGTATTTCCCAACAGTAAGGAATGAAGCTATGGGCTCTCCATATCCGGAAGGAAAGGAATTTATCTGGTAAGGATAAATTATGTTTTTAATCAATAAACATTTTCAAGTGGACTGTCCCTCTTAAGTTTTAAATGCATATTTCAGTTTTGACTGTTATATACCTTTAAGCTAGCTATCGTTGGTGGGTGGGAGCCGACTTGGGAGGCGGGTGGGCGGCCATCGATGAGCCCGGTAATGTAGAGGGGGGTGGGGCGGCGGCTGCGTGCACGGGGCGGGGGCGGGGGCGGGAGCGGGTGGGAACCGCTACACTACAGAAAAGTTTTGGTTACAAAAGTAAGAGAAAGAGGTATTTTAAGTTTTAAAAAAAAACAATTGATGGTATCTAGGAGGGGGTCTTTGGTGGGGGGGGGGGGAGCTACACAGCAGCATATGTAAATATGCTTTAAAAAAAAACACTAAATATACCTTTTATTTTAGTACTGGCAGAGTTGCTTCCAGTACTTAAGATGGCGGGGACAATTGTGGGGTGGGGGAGGGAAGAGAGCTGTTTGGGAGGGATCAGGGGGTCTGATGTTTCAGGTGGGAGGCTGAGCTCTACACTAATGCTAAAATTAACCCTACAAGCTACCTAATTAACCCCTTCACTGCTAGCCATAATAAACATGTGATGCGCAGCGGCATTTAGCGGCCTTCTAAGTACCAAAAAGCAACTCCAAAGCCATATATGTCTGCTATTTCTGAACAATGGGGATCCCAGAGAAGCATTTACAGCAATTTGTGCCATAATTGCACAAGCTGTTTGTAAATCGTTTCAGTGAGAAACCTAAAATTGTGAAAAATTTTACTTTTTTTTAATTTGATCGCATTTGGCGGTGAAATGGTGGCATGAAATATACCAAAATGAGCCTAGATCAATACTTGGGGTTGTCTACTACACTAAAGCTAAAATTACCCCAAAAATCTCTATACGAGCTCCCTAATTAACCCCTTCAATGCTGGGCATAATACACGTGTGGTGCACAGTGGCATTTAGCGGCCTTCTAATTACCAAAAAGCAACGCCCAAGCTAAATATATGTCTGCTATTTCTGAACAAAGGGGATCCCAGAGAAAAATGTACAACCATTTATGCCATAATTGCACAAGCTGTTTGTAAATAATTTCAGTGAGAAACCATAAGTTTGTGAAGAAGTGAACTATTTTTGTATGGCCTAGATCAATAGTTTGGGATGTCTACTAAAAAAAAATATATATATATACATGTCAATGGATATTCAGGGATTTCTGAAAGATATCAGTGTCCCAATGTAACTAGCGCTAATTTTGAGAAAAAAAAATGTTTTGGAAATAGCAAAGTGCTTCTTGTATTTATTTCCCTATAACTTGCAAAAAAAGCAAAGAACATGTAAACATTGGGTATTTCTAAACTCAGGTCAAAATTTAGAAACTTTATAGCATGGGTGTTTTTTGGTGGTTGTAGATGTGTAACAGATTTTGGGGGTCAAAGTTAGAAAAAGTGTGGGGTTTTTTTCCATTTTTTTTTCTCATATTTTAGAATTATTTTTATAGTAAATTATAAGATATGATGAAAATAATGGTATCTTTAGAAAGTCCATTTAATGGCGAGAAAAACGGTATATAATATGTGTGGGTACAGTAAATGAGTAAGAGGAAAATTACAGCTAAACACAAACACCGCAAAAATTTAAAAATATCCTTGGTCCCAAACGGACAGAAAATGGAAAAGTGCTGTGGTCATTAAGGGGTTAAAGGGACAGTATACACCTTTTAGACTTTAGTTAAGCCTAGTGAAACAACTTTACAGTATACTTACATTTTGCCCCCCTTTCATGTAAGTTCTGAGAATTGTGGCTTTTTTAATTCTCAGAACTGTAAAAGCACCCTGCAGTCTAAACAAAGCTTACCCTGCTAATATGTTTCCCTAGTTTATTTTTATAGAAAAAAACTGCAAAACAATGGAGTTTACATTAGCATAATGATTGGCCTTGTCAGCTGCAGACTCAAACCCAGATTGACTCCTCCAAATAAGGCGAGTGGTGAGTGGTTTAAGGATATTGAAAAACAATTTCCAGAATATGTTAATTAATTTAAAAATGTATAGACTTGGCTGGTATGTTATTCTATAGTAAGACAATTGAATGTAATTAAAAGGTTTTACTGTCTGTTCTACTCATAAGCTTGCACTGGGTCACTTTTTACTGAGACATTTACCTCATCCAATACCTCATTTTAAAAGCAGTCTGTTGTTTATTAGAATGCAAAGCAGTCACCAAAATGCATTTACAAACTGTTACTTCCCTAATATTCTTTATCCTTCTGATTTTTAAATGCCCCTTTTTTCTCTTCACACAATTACTTCTTTTGTAGTATACAGCTCGTTACCTAGGCCCAGATTCTGAAAAACAAACCCCTCTGGGCTGGTGAGATTCTATAAGAATGCTCACCAGTCCTTCTATTTCCCTGGTGGGGGCGTATGCTGCATTTATGTATGGAGATGATATATTACTAAAGTGCACAATAAAATTAGTCATTTAAAAATCTTACAATACGAATAATTAAACCATTCACACAAAAATACACAGGGAAAAAATGTATTAAGGTGCAACAAAATTGTTAACCAAAAATCGTATTTCACCAAAAACATAAAATTTGTAGGTAAATTACAGAGGAATAAATCACATTAAAGGGACAGTAAAGTCAAAATTAAACTTTCATGATTCGGATAGAGCATGCAATTTTAAACAACTTTACAATTTACTTCCGTTATCAAATTTGCTTTTTGTATCTTTTATTGTAGAGTAAAAGAAAGTAGGCTCATAAGAGCTCAGGAGTGAGCACATGTCTTTAGTTTGTATCTTTGTTCTACCATGTTGCAAAACACTGCTGCTGTAGAATACTAAAGACACTAAATTTGATAACAAAAGTACATTGGAAAGTAGCTTAAAATACATGCTTTGTCTGAATCATGAGTTTTTAATTTTGACTTTACTGTCCCTTTAACTATGCACAACGTAAATCGTAATTTAAAGGGATAGGAAATCTACATTTTCTGTTTTGAAATTTCATGAAAATATACCATATGTTTGTAATAGGTACCTATTAATGATTTAAAACCATTTTCTGTAATTTCTCAATAAAATGTAGATTTCTGCCAAACCCATTTTTTACCTCATTACGCTGGTCTACTTGGGTAGAAACATCATGACAGCTCGCGTGTGCATTCTAAGCATTATTTTGCCAACTCGTGTGCATATTGTTACCCCTGTGTCTTCTGTCCTGAGGCGCATCACTTTCAAAGCGCCTGATGGAGAGCGGATGCATCACAGCGCAAAAGTCTTTCAGTGATTAGAGGGAGCAGCACCATCATCATCTTCAATATTGAGCTAGGTAAGTATCCAAACCTCCCCTAGACTAACAAACATATAGTTATATTACAAAGAAGCTACTTACAACCCTTGACAAATTAACTACTGTAAAAACAAAGACGGCAACTATGCATTTTTAAACCTAGTGCGTATGCTATGTGCTGCCTACTTTTATGCGTGGTTGTTGTTTATTTTATGAGAAAATAAAATTCCTATGTTTGGCAGCTTTGTTTTAAGTTCAAAGTAGGTAGATTTTAGTATATGCCTATTTGCCTCTATTAAATTGTAATACTGTGTTTTATTTGAGTATTATTTGTCACAGGTTTCTAACCGTTTAAAGGGATACTAAACCCTCATTTTTTTCTTTCATGATTCAGAGAACATGTAATTTTAAGCACCGTTCTAATTTACTCCTATTATCAATTTTTCTTTGTTCTCTTGGTATATTTATTTGAAAAAGCAGGAATGTAAGCTTACAATCCGGCCCATTTTTGGTTCAGCACCTGGGTTACACTTGCTGATTGGTGGCTAAATGTTGCCACCAATCAGCAAGCGCTATCCAGGGTCCGAACCAAAAATGGGCCGACTCCTTAACTTAGATTCCTGCTTTTTCAAATAAAGATAGAAAGAGAGCTAAGAAAATTTTATAGTAGGAGTAAATTAGAAAGATTCTTAAAATTGCATGCTCTATCTGAATCATGAAAGAAAAAAAAATAGGTTTTTAAGTACACTGGATATGCAAAAAAACAAACAAACAAATTGTACTTTTAAAAGTACAAAATACAACGCATAATCATTGTTTTTTGTAAAATGAGCTGAAGATGGGTGTTCCAAGGGCCTTTTCACCCTACAATTCTCACTGGGTTTTTTTTCCCACCAGATGAACAGTGGGGAGTTTTTACCAAAATATTAAAAACACTAATTATTCTGAAAACCTATGCATATGAAAATTACAGCAAATTTAAGGTACAGTGCACTGAAAACAGTATAATTTTTTGGATCAGCAGCAGTTTCTACTCTGGACCACCAGTGCGCTGCAGGTCACGAACAGCACTTCTACTATGTGTTTAACCCTTTTGAGGGGGTAAAGCACAGAGGGTGTAGGGATGCTAGTATGAACATTTACATGCTCTAACTAATTAGAGTGTTTAATTTTGCATCTATAATGGCCTTTAAAGGGGTAGTAAAGTCCAAATGAAACTTTCATGATTCAGATACGGTATGTAATTCTAAACAACTTTCTAATTTACTTTTATCATTAAAATTGCTTTGTTCTTTTGTTATTCTTAGTTGAAAGCTAAACCTAAGTAGGCTCATATGCTAATTTCTAAGCCCTTGAAGGCCGCCTCTTATCTGAATGCATTAGACAGTTTTTCACAGCTAGTGGGCGTTAGTTCATGCGTTTCATATAGATAACATTGTGCTCATGCACGTGGAGTTATTTAAGAGCCAGCACTAATTGCCTGAAATGCAAGTCTGTCAAAAGATCTGAGATAAGGAGGCAGTCAGCAGAAGCTTAGATACAAGGTTTACAGAACTAAAAGGTATATTTCTATAACATAGATATGCAAAACTGGGGAATGGTAAACAAAGGGATTATCTATCTTTTTAAACAATAACATTTTTGGTGTTTTTATCCTTTAATCTGCAGTTTGGAGAAAATGAATACAATATAGCAGTAGTATAAGATAAATACAGTGGATAAGAGCTCTTTGCTTGCCAATCAAATACTTAGTATTCTGAAACTGAAGCATGTTCTTTGTTTGCTAAATTACAAATTTTAAATCAGAAAACGAGTCAAGTTCACATATTGCAGAGCTTCCTCCTATATCTTCATTCATTTTATTCCTGGTCTGTTTGTTGTCTTGCTACTGTGCTCGGAGACCTTATTTGGTCTGTGAAGACTTGAAGCAGGTGTCTACAGCAGAGATTAGTTTAACAAGGGCAGAAGGTCAGAGCAGATTTCCTGTTTTCTGTACAACACACAGAGCTGCATTCTGAAAGCGCTCAGAGGTTTCTCAAGTCACAGGACATCTTTGTTTAGTGCTAATCTATTATGGTGTATAATTATTTAACCTTAAAATTAGTGAGTTATACTGCTGTACATTTCATTATTTTGTACATGTAAACTGTGACATTTTTTTATGTTGCTTAAAGGGACACTCAAGTCCAAATAAACTTTTATTATTCAGAAAAAAACATGTAGTTTTAAGACTCTTTACAATTTATTTCCTTTATCAGATTTTGCACAGTCTTTTTATTTCTCCTGTTAAGTGTAGTCAGTCCACGGGTCATCCATTACTTATGGGATTATAACTCCTCCCTAACAGGAAGTGCAAGAGGATCACCCAAGCAGAGCTGCTATATAGCTCCTCCCCTCTACGTCATATCCAGTCATTCTCTTGCACCTAACTAAAGATAGGACGTGTGAGAGGACTGTGGTGTGTTAAACTTAGTTTTTATTTCTTCAATCAAAAGTTTGTTATTTTAAACGGCACCGGAGTGTGTTGTTTGTTCTCAGGCAGCATTAGAAGAAGAATCTACCTGAGTTTGTCTATGATCTTAGCGGTCGTAACTAAGATCCACTTGCTGTTCTCGGCCATTCTGAGGAGTGAGGTAACTTCAGAACAGGGGATATCATGCAGGGCCCACCTGCAAGGAGTTATGTGCAGTAAATTATTTTTTAAGGAATGGAATTGACTGAGAAAATACTGCTAATACCGATGTAATGTAAGTGCAGCCTTAAATGCAGTAGTAGCGACTGGTATCAGGCTGATATGTATGTATTTATACTCTGAGGTATTTCTGGGGAATGGAATTTCACTAAGAAAATACTGTCAATATTAAAGTAATATTTGAGCCTGCACTGCAGTGAAAGCGACTAGCAGCAGGCTTATTAATAACACTTCATAATTTTTAATTTTTAAAACGTTTACTGGCATGTTAATCGTTTTTTCTGAGGTACTTGGTGATAAAACTTTATGGGCATGATTTTTACCACATGGCTGTCGTTTTTTTCTGAATAAAAACAGTTTTCTGAGCTTCCCCACTGTTGTAATATGAGTGGGAGGGGCCTATTTTAGCGCTTTATTGCGCAGTAAAAATTTAGTCACAGTCTTCCTATTTCTTCCTCCATGATCCAGGACGTCTCTACAGAGCCCAGGGGTCTCGAAAACTAGTTTTGAGGGAGGTAATCAGTCACAGCAGACCTGTGACAGTGTGTTTGACTGTGATAAAACGTTTATTATTTCAACTGTTATCCGTTTTGGGTATTAAGGGGTTAATCATCCTTTTGCTGGTGGGTGCAATCCTCTGCTAACTTTATACATTTTCTGTTAAAATTTGGTTGTTTTAACATATTTGGTTCATTGTTAATTCAACTGTGTCACATTTTTATGTTTTCTTAAAAGCGCAGTAGCGTTTTTTTTTTATATAGCTTGTAAATTTATTTAAAAGTTTTTTTCCAAGCTTGCTAGTGTTATTGCTAGTCTGTTTAAACATGTCTGACACAAATGAATCTGTTTGTTCACTATGTTTAAAGGCCAATGTGGAGCCCAATAGAAATTTGTGCACTCAATGTATAGATGTTACTTTTGAATAAAAGTCAAACTTTATATGTTAAAAAAATATCACCAGACAACGAGGGGGAAGTTATGCCGACTAACTCTCCTCACGTGTTAGTACCTTCGCCTCCCGCTCAGGAGGTGTGTGATATTGTGACGCCAAGTACATCAGGGCGGCCCATACAAATCACTTTGCAAGACATGGCTAATGTTATGACTGAAGTACTATCTAAATTGCCAGAATTAAGAGGTAAACGCGATCACTCTGGGGTAAGAACAGAGTGCGCTGATAATAATAGAGCCATGTCTGATACTGCGTCACAATTTGCAGAACATGAGGACGGAGAGCTTCATTCTGTGGGTGACGGATCTGATCCAAGTAAACTGGATTCAGACATTTCAAATTTTAAATTTAAGCTTGAGAACCTCCGTGTATTACTAGGGGAGGTATTAGCGGCTCTGAATGATTGTAACACGGTTGCAATTCCAGAGAAAGTATGTAGGCTGGATAAATATTTTGCGGTACCGGCGTGTACTGACTTTTTCCTATACCTAAAAGGCTTACAGAAATTGTTAACAAGGAGTGGGATAGACCCGGTGTGCCCTTTTCACCCCCTCCTATATTTAGAAAAATGTTTCCAATAGACGCCACCACACGGGACCTATGGCAGACGGTCCCTAAGGTGGAAGGAGCAGTTTCTACTCTGGCTAAGCGCACCACTATCCCGGTGGAGGATAGCTGTGCTTTTTCAGATCCAATGGATAAAAAGTTAGAGGGTTACCTTAAGAAAATGTTTGTTCAGCAAGGTTTTATATTACAACCCCTTGCATGCATCGCGCCTGTCACTGCTGCGGCGGCATTCTGGTTTGAGTCTCTGGAAGAGACCCTTAGCACAGCTCCATTGGATGAGATTATGAACAAGCTTAAAGCCCTTAAGCTAGCTAATTCATTTATTTCTGATGCAGTAGTACACTTAACCAAACTTACGGCTAAGAACTCCGGATTCGCCATTCAAGCGCGTAGAGCGCTGTGGCTTAAATCCTGGTCAGCTGATGTGACTTCTAAATCTAAATTGCTTAATATTCCTTTCAAAGGGCAGACATTATTCGGGCCCGGCTTGAAAGAAATTATCGCTGACATTACTGGAGGTAAGGGCCATGCCCTGCCTCAAGACAGGGCCAAACCAAAGGCTAAACAGTCTAATTTTCGTGCCTTTCGTAACTTCAAGGCAGGAGCAGCATCAACTTCCTCCGCTCCAAGACAGGAAGGAACTGTTGCTCGCTACAGACAGGGCTGGAAACCTAACCAGTCCTGGAACAAGGGCAAGCAGGCCAGAAAACCTGCTGCTGCCCCTAAGACAGCATGAAGTGAGGGCCCCCGATCCGGAAACGGATCTAGTGGGGGGCAGACTTCTCTCTTCGCCCAGGCTTGGGCAAGAGATGTCCAGGATCCCTGGGCGTTGGAGATCATATCTCAGGGATATCTTCTGGACTTCAAAGCTTCTCCTCCACAAGGGAGATTTCATCTTTCAAGGTTATCAGCAAACCAGATAAAGAAAGAGGCGTTTCTACGCTGTGTACAAGACCTCTTACTAATGGGAGTGATCCACCCAGTTCCGCGGTCGGAACACGGGCAAGGATTCTATTCAAATCTGTTTGTGGTTCCCAAAAAAGAGGGATCCTTCAGACCAATCTTGGACTTAAAGATCCTAAACAAATTCCTTAGAGTTCCATCGTTCAAAATGGAAACTATTTGAACCATCTTACCCATGATCCAAGAGGGTCAGTACATGAGTGGATTTAAAGGATGCCTACCTTCACATACCGATTCACAAGGATCATTACCGGTATCTAAGATTTGCCTTCCTAAACAGGCATTACCAGTTTGTAGCTCTTCCCTTTGGGTTAGCTACGGCTCCAAGAATCTTTACAAAGGTTCTGGGCTCTCTTCTGGCGGTACTAAGACCACAAGGCATAGCGGTAGCTCCGTACCTAGACGACATTCTGATACAAGCGTCAAGTTTCCAAACTGCCAAGTCTCATACAGAGTTAGTTCTGGCATTTCTAAGGTCGCATGGGTGGAAGGTGAACGTAGAAAAGAGTTCTCTATTGCCACTCACAAGAGTTCCCTTTCTAGGGACTCTTATAGATTCTGTAGAAATGAAAATTTACCTGACGGAGGACAGGTTATCAAAACTTCTAAATGCTTGCCGTGTCCTTCATTCCATTCAACACCCGTCAGTGGCTCAGTGCATGGAGGTAATCGGCTTAATGGTAGCGGCAATGGACATAGTACCATTTGCGCGCCTGCATCTCAGACCGCTGCAATTGTGCATGCTAAGTCAGTGGAATGGGGATTACTCAGATTTGTCCCCTCTGCTAAATCTGGATCAAGAGACCAGAGATTCTCTTCTATGGTGGCTTTCTCGGCCACATCTGTCCAAGGGGATGCCCTTCCGCAGGCCAGATTGGACGATTGTAACAACAGACGCCAGCCTTCTAGGTTGGGGCGCAGTCTGGAATTCCCTGAAGGCTCAGGGATCATGGACTCAGGAGGAGAGACTCCTTCCAATAAACATTCTGGAATTAAGAGCAATTTTCAATGCTCTTTTGGCTTGGCCTCAGTTAGCAACTCTGAGGTTCATCAGGTTTCAGTCGGACAACATCACGACTGTGGCTTACATCAACCATCAAGGAGGAACAAGGAGTTCCCTAGCGATGATGGAAGTCTCAAAGATAATTCGCTGGGCAGAGTCTCACTCTTGCCACCTGTCAGCGATCCACATCCCAGGCGTGGAGAACTGGGAGGCGGATTTTCTAAGTCGCCAGACCTTTCATCCGGGGGAGTGGGAACTTCATCCGGAGGTGTTTGCCCAACTGCTTCATCATTGGGGCAAACCAGATCTGGATCTCATGGCGTCTCGCCAGAACGCCAAGCTTCCTTGTTACGGATCCAGGTCCAGGGACCCGGGAGCGGTACTGATAGATGCTCTGACAGCACCTTGGGTCTTCAACATGGCTTATGTGTTTCCACCTTTCCCGATGCTTCCTCGATTGATTGCCAGGATCAAACAGGAGAGAGCATCGGTGATTCTAATAGCGCCTGCGTGGCCAAGCAGGACCTGGTATGCAGATCTAGTGGACATGTCGTCCTGTCCACCATGGTTTCTACCTCTGAGACAGGACCTTCTGATTCAGGGTCCTTTCAAACATCCAAATCTAATTTCTCTGAGGCTGACTGCATGGAGATTGAACGCTTGATTCTATCAAAGCGTGGATTCTCGGAGTCAGTGATTGATACCTTAATACAGGCTAGGAAACCTGTTACCAGGAAAATTAACCATAAAATATGGCGTAAATACTTATATTGGTGCGAATCCAAGAGTTACTCATGGAGTAAGGTTAGGATTCCTAGGATATTGTCTTTTCTACAAGAAGGTTTAGAAAAGGGTTTATCTGCTAGTTCGTTAAAGGGACAGATTTCAGCTCTGTCTATCCTTTTACACAAACGTCTGGCAGAAGTTCCAGACGTTCAGGCTTTTTGTCAGGCTTTGGCTAGGATTAAGCCTGTGTTTAAGACTGTTGCTCCGCCGTGGAGCTTAAACTTAGTTCTTAACGTTTTACAGGGTGTTCCGTTTGAACCCCTTCATTCCATCGATATCAAGCTGTTATCTTGGAAAGTTCTGTTTTTAATGGCTATTTCCTCGGCTCGAAGAGTCTCTGAGTTATCGGCCTTACATTGTGATTCTCCTTATCTGATTTTTCATTCAGACAAGGTAGTTCTGCGTACTAAACCTGGGTTCTTACCTAAGGTAGTCACTAACAAGAATATCAATCAAGAGATTGTTGTTCCATCATTGTGCCCTAACCCTTCTTCAAAGAAGGAACGACTTTTGCACAATCTGGACATCGTCCGTGCCCTGAAATTTTATTTGCAGGCAACTAAAGATTTTCGTCAAACTTCTTCCCTGTTTGTCGTTTATTCTGGACAGAGGAGAGGTCAAAAAGCTTCAGCTACCTCTCTCTCTTTTTGGCTTCGTAGCATAATACGTTTAGCCTATGAGACTGCTGGACAGCAGCCTCCTGAAAGGATTACAGCTCATTCTACTAGAGCTGTGGCTTCCACTTGGGCCTTTAAGAATGAGGCCTCTGTTGAACAGATTTGCAAGGCTGCAACTTGGTCTTCACTTCACACTTTTTCAAAATTTTACAAATTTGACACTTTTGCTTCTTCGGAGGCTGTTTTTGGGAGAAAGGTTCTACAGGCAGTGGTTCTTTCCGTGTAAAGATCCTGCCTGTCCCTCCCGTCATCCGTGTACTTTTAGCTTTGCTATTGGTATCCCATAAGTAATGGATGACCCGTGGACTGACTACACTTAACAGGAGAAAATATAATTTATGCTTACCTGATAAATTCATTTCTCCTGTAGTGTAGTCAGTCCACGGCCCGCCCTGTTTTTTACGGCAGGTCTAAATTTTTATTAAACTCCAGTCACCACTGCACCCTATAGTTTCTCCTTTCTCGTATGGTTTCGGTCGAATGACTGGATATGACGTAGAGGGGAGGAGCTATATAGCAGCTCTGCTTGGGTGATCCTCTTGCACTTCCTGTTAGGGAGGAGTTATAATCCCATAAGTAATGGATGACCCGTGGACTGACTACACTACAGGAGAAATGAATTTATCAGGTAAGCATAAATTATATTATTCACACTTTCTGGGGAACAAGATCCTACTGAGCATGTGCACAAGCTCACAGGGTATATGTATACTAGTCTGTAATTGGCTGATGTCTGTCACATGATACAGGGGGCCGGAAAATTGGAGAAAAAATAAATTTGTCAAAAAAAAATAATCTACTTGTTATTTCATATTCAGAGTAGGTGTTAAATCATTATCTTTTTTGTGTGCAATAGTTAATTTTTTAATTCTACTGCATTGAGTGGTCCTTTAAAATGACTTTAGTACTAGGACAAAACTTTTTACGTTAAAGGGATATAAAACATTGTGTAGTGTTGAAATGAATTTACATAAAGGTATAGTGTGAAAAACAGATTAACACAAAGTTCCAAATTTCCCCTCCTACTTAAAATATTTGGAGCAGTCGATCCGAACTTGTTTCTGGATTAGATATGGCTTGCCGCTGTCATTTTGTTAGCAAAACTCATTGTTTTTTAGTATTTTATCTAATATTCCCACACTGAGGATAGGGAGAGATATGTAGCAGGGTCAGGATTTCACTGGCTATATGCCGCTGAGATGTATATTTACACCAGTCACAAATGCTGTTAAGAGTCTATGTGAGAAGTCGCCAAAGCAATACCTTTTTACAGATGTATTTTTGTAAATACGTATACTACCTCAGAATGCTGTGTATTTTATGGTCTATTTATGATGATCTTTTAACAAGTATATCACTCAAACCTTTATATGCAGATTTAGTGGTAAACCCTTTAGAAATCCAACATTTTGTATCCTTAAAACCAGGGTGTTGACAGAAGTTTTTGAATAATAATAGGAGAATTAGTAGTAGTAGTAATGATTATGATCCTAGGAATTTCCATCCACTTTTTTTATAATAAATCATTTTAGTTCTATAAACATGGTTTTTGTAACATATAAAATCTCAGACTCTCACAAAATATATTTTAACTACCTGAAAGTGAAATTTGGAATGTTATAGCGGTGCATTCAGATTCCACCACAATTGTTGCAGTATCCTTAGGAACAGAGTTTGTGCTAACGTCTCTTGTTTATTTGACCCATATCCACCAATATGGTGGTAAGCCACTTGCATGTCCATTCTTCTGTCACATTTCCACAGAGTGATATCACAATAAAATGCGGCCTACAGGTAAGGGCGGAGGTCAAGTGCTCATGAAAAGTAATCACTGATTTTTATTACTTTTTCAAATAATGCTTTTCACAAGCACAGATATATTGCAAACATGCTTGTAATGAATGTGGAAATCGCTATTTTAGTTTCCACCTTTTTACACTATATCCTTACACTTGTGAGCAATGGCAATACAAAAGCCAATGTAAAAAATGCTAGCTCCCTTTTCTTTAAATATGTCTATTTAAGCACGTTAGTCACAGTTTAAGTGTAACCAATCGGTGCTAACTGTACAGATGTTCCCCCTTAATAGCAATAATGGTTGGCCATTAATGAGTATTTGAACCCAACCACAATAAAAACAAAACAAATGCATGACTATTATCCAATAGATTAACAGTTGTATATTGGGGTGTATTCTTAGATCCTTCACACCACATTTCACAACATTAAGCATATTTTCCTCCATTGACTTAATCCAAACACTCGCAGCTCAATTAATTCCTTAGTGCAAGACCCAGTGGAGGTTGTGGAATGGAGTTCTATGCACTTTAGCACCCCAAACCTCAGCTGCCCTGATGACCAGTGTTCTATGTAGATCAAAGAAAGATGTAATGCGGGGGGGATTAAAAAAAATGATATTAATAGTTGGTAGAAGATGGGGTTCCCCACTAATAACCCTTCACCTTTTGAGATTTTGTTTAGTAGTCCACTTTTTAATTATGGATTATAACCAACCATCTCAACATGTTAAATCACGTTCTTCTCTGAGTGCATAACCTCCACAATCCCTGGATCCCCCATTGCAATTATGTTCCAACAATATTCTCTTTTGTATTCCAATGCCTTAGCTCCAGCACTTATAGATGCTGCTCTGAAAAACGCATGATCACCCCCAAGTGATGCCCATCACCCAATATCTATTAAACTCTGTTCCCAATTCCCTCACTAAAGCACCGTTTTCAGGGCATTTTTTCTAACCGCCTGAATATGGTTTGTGTGTTGCTATCCACATATAGAACAGTAAAGAATTTTCAGAAAAGATGTTCTATATGTGTTGCGATCCAGAGCGATAGCCAGAGTCGAGCAAGAATAATGTGCAGCAATTCTGATTGCTCTGGTGTGGCCTCGCAGGATTTGGTTTGCCACTTTGGAGGCTTCCTCTAATAACCCTTTGCCGGGCACACTAGTTCAACAGGATGACCGATTGCACTGTGATTAGACAGTGTTCCCATGATGAGCTATTGAAGAAACCTTAAAAGCAGAAGAGGCTGGTGAGGAGGGTAAGGTAAGTACAGGGTTGGAGAGGTTAAATCTTTAAAATCCTTTTTTCCTTTGCAAGGGTTGCTAGGTTAATGTTACATATTTCTGCACACAGTGCAAAATCAAGTAATATTAATTTTAACGTTGACTTGACCTTTAAGGTCGTATCTACAGATTCTAAATCAGCAAAATGTGTTAGGAGAGCTCTTACATATTATGTGAAACCACTTTTCAGACTTTCTTCTTTTTGGTTATTTTTTGGGGTCTTTTCAAGGGTCAGAAAGCTATAGCTGTTACTTTAGCTGCCTGGCTTAAAGCGTTAATACATTATTCATATTTGGTTTTGGGGAAAGTTCCCAGGGAGCATTTATGCTCATAATACTCAAACAGTTGCAACTTCTTGGGCTTTTCATTATAAGGCTTCTATTGATCAGATTAGAAAGGCAGCTAAATGGTCTTCTTCACTTGATGTGGCCTTTGGTGATTGGCTTTATGTATGACTGTATCTTGGAAACTGGGAGGGATTTAAAGCTATGTTGTGTTGAGGTATCTTTTGCCTTCTCCTAGTGGTTCAGAAGTTTTATCACTTGATGTGTATGTGGCCTGTAGTGTCTCATCAGTAATTTATCTTCCTTTACTGTTTGCCCCCCCCTATTTCATGGTGATCTCGTGGGCTTCACTGCTTGGGTATATAATCCCACATGTGGTGATTTTTGGACTCTCACCATAAAATACATTGATTTATCAGATAAGCAAGTATTACAAAATATTTAAATTGTACTTTTATTATCTAATTTGCTTCCTTCTCTTAATTAATATAATTGTTGACAATCATACCTAGGTAGTCTCTGGAGCAGCAGTGCACTACTGGGAGCTACTGTATCTACTGATTAGGGGCAGATATTTTCCTCTTGTATGATGTGTTCAGCTAACTCCCAGTAGTGCACTCCTTTTTCAAACAAAGGATGTGAAGAGAATTACACAAGTTGGAAAGTTGTTTAAAATTTTATTCTCTAGCTGAATCATGTCCCTTTAAAATTAATATTACATTGTTATGATTCACTGAGGGTTTTTACAAATACAGTACTTTTTTGTAGTGTTGCAAAAAATGTTTGTGTAAAATAATAATGAAGTTTGAGGTATCTTGTTAAAGGTATAGTCTAGTCAAAACTAAACTTTCATGATTCAGATAGAGCATGCAATGTTAAGCAACGTTCTAATTTACTCCTTTTCTTCGTTCCCTTGGTATCTTTATTTTAAAAAGCAGGAATGTAAGCATAGGAGCCGGCCTTTTTTTTTTTTGGTTCAGAACCCGGGTAGCGCTTTCTGATTGGTGTCTAAATGTAGCCATAAAATATTGGTACTCTTAACCTAATATTTCGTAGCACAGACTTTAGAGACAATAACTGCAATCAAGTGCTGAAATATATCTGCACTTTTCGACTCTTCTTGAGCAAACTGCTCCAGTTCTCTCAGGTTTGATGGGTACTTTTTCCCAACTGCAAGTTTTCTTCTCATTCATTCTTGGGTGCTTTTTAAAGATATGTTTCAGGCCATTATCCTTCTGGAGGACCCATGACCTGCAACTGAGACACAGCTTTCTGACACTGAGCAGTACGTTTTGCTCCAGAATGCCTTGAAAGTCTTCTGATTTTCATCATACCCTAAAACATCACTGGGCCTCCATATTTCACAGTAGGGCTGGTGTTCTTTTCTTTAAACGCCTCTTTTTTTTCTGTAACCATGAAGTTGTTATGAAAAGCTCTACTTTTCTTTCATCTGTCCAAAGGACATTCTCACAGATGGACTATGGCTTGTCAACATGCATTTCGGGACAGTCCAGTCAGTTTTTTTTTGGTGTTTCTGTCTCTTAACCCCTTGTGGCCCTCTCTGCATCAGCCAGCAATGGTGCCGATCGTTGGTGGGTGGGAGCTATTGCAGGGAGGCGTGTGGGTGGCCCATCGCTGGAGAAGTTCTGGCCAGTGGGGGATCTAACTTGCCGGAGCGAACACGGGACCACTAAACAACTAGTGGTAGGAGGGTGGGAGAGGGAGGTGGGAATAATGTTGGGAAAGGGATCTGCGAGGAGGAGGGGGGAGGGTACTGAGGGGGGCAGCTATAATACAGAAATAGTGTATTTATAAAAACAAAATAGGCCAATTTTATTGCAAAGTGGGTACTGGCAGACGATGGCAAATAGAGGGGGGAGGGTTAGAGAGCTGTTTGGGGGTGGTATCAGGGAGGTTGGGTATTAAGGGGGGATCCTACACTGCAGAAAATATATATAATAAAAAAAAAAAAATGTATGTTTATACTGGCAGACTTTCTGCCAGTACTAAATATGGCGGTGACAATTGTGAGGTAGTGGAGAGAAGAGAGCTGTTTGAGAATGGTCAGGGAGGGATTAGGGGATGGGAGGCTGATCTCTACACTAAAGCTAAAATTAACCCTACAAGCTTGTCAGGGTGCCAGGAATCAGACAGAGACAAGAAGTGCAAAAACAATCACACCTTTATTAATAGCAAAAAAATAATACAAAAGTCCACAAGTCAAATAACAAGCCAGGAGTCAAAACCAGAGCTGGTAGTCAGACGAGCCGAGTCAGGAGCCAAAGCGAATAGTCAGACGAGCCGGAATCGGGAAAACAGCAGAGTCAGAAACAAGCCAGGGATCAGGAACCAGGAAGGACGTCAGGCAGCCAGGTAATACACAGGAACTCTCACAAATAGGTCTGAAACAACGCAAAGGCAAAGCATACTGAACAGAGGCCCTTTAAATAATAAGTGATGACATCACAATTCTGAGACTGCATCCTGTCTCACATGGATGATGCACACCAATCTGGCCATAAAAGGAAATGCAGTAAATGAGCAGCATCCCCCACAATGCACCAGGGCCAGCAAGAGAGGTGAGTAAAATGGCTGCCAGCAGCACATGGCAAACACAACAGGGAGAAAACCCTGACAGAGCTCCCTACAAGCTATCTAATTAACCCCTTCACTGCTGGGCATAATAAAAGTGTGGTGCGCAGCGGCCTTCTAATTACCAAAAAAGTAATGCAAAAGCCATAAATGTCTGCTATTTCTGAACAAAGGGAATCCCAGAGAAGCATTTACAACCATTTGTGCCACCATTTTTATTTGATCGCATTTGGAGCTGAATTGGTGGCATGAAATATACCAAAATGGGCCTAGATCAATACTTTGGGTTGTCTACTACAAAAAAAAAAAAAATAATAATATATGTTTTCCATTTATTCATCATATTTTATATTTCTTTTTATAGTAAATTATAAGATATGATGAAAATAATGGTATCTTTAGAAAGTCTATTTAATGGCGAGAAAAACGTTATATAATATGTATGGGTACAGTAAATGAGTAAGAGGAAAATTACAGCTAAACACAAACACAGCAGAAATGTAAAAATAGCTCTGGTCCCTAATGGTAAGAAAATTGAAAAATGGTCTGGTCACTAAGGGGTTAAAGTGCAAGGGTACAAATACTTATGGCCATGTCTGTATCTATGGTAACCACTATGGAAAACATCCCAAAAAGGATAAGTTTACAGGTTAATATCACCAGGACCCAAGAGGGAGGCCCGCACCACAACCTTTCCAAATTGTCAGTATATGGCCTGGTTATAATACAATATCACCTAGATTTAGAGTTTGGCGTTAGCCGTCAAAAGTAGCGTTAAGGGGTCCTAATGCTGCTTTTTACCTCCCGCTGGTATTTAGAGTCAGCCAGGAAAGGGTCTAACGCTCACTTCCAAGCCGCGACTTTTCCATACTGCAGATCCCCTTACGCCAATTGTGTATCCTATCTTTTCAATGGGATCTTCCTAACGCCGGTATTTAGAGTCTTGGCTGAAGTGAGCGGTAGAGCCTCTACCGACAAGACTCCATCCGCAGGAAAAAGTCAGTAGTTAAGAGCTTTCTGGGCTAACGCCAGTTCATAAAGCTCTTAACTACTGTGCTCTAAAGTACACTAACACCCATAAACTACCTATGTACCCCTAAACCGAGGCCCCCCCCACATCGCCGCCACTATAATAAATTTTTTTAACCCCTAATCTGCCGACTGCACATCGCCGCCACCTACATTAGCCCTATGTACCCCTAATCTGCTGCCCCTAACATCGCCGACACCTACATAATATTTATTAACCCCTAATCTGCCCCCCCCCAGCGTCGCCGCTACCTTACCTACACTTATTAACCCCTAATCTGTCGACCGGACCTCGCCGCCACTCTAATAAAGTTATTAACCCCTAAACCGCCACACTCCCGCCTCGCAAACCCTATAATAAATAGTATTAACCCCTAATCTGCCCTCCCTAACATCGCCACCACCTAACTTCAAGTATTAACCCCTAATCTGCCGACTGACCTCGCCGCTACTATAATAAATGTATTAACCCCTAAAGCTAAGTCTAACCCTAACACCCCCCTAAGTTAAATATAATTTTATTCTAACGAAATAAATTAACTCTTATTAAATAAAGTATTCCTATGTAAAGCTAAATACTTACCTGTAAAATAAACCCTAATATAGCTACAATATTAACGAATAATTATATTGTAGCTATTTCAGGATTTATATTTATTTTACAGGCAACTTTGTATTCATTTTAACTAGGTACAATAGCTATTAAATAGTTATTAACTATTTAATAGTTACCTAGTTAAAATAATTACAAAATTACCTGTAAAATAAATCCTAACCTAAGTTACAATTAAACCTAACACTACACTATCAATAAATTAATTAAATAAAATACCTACAATTACATACAATTAAATAAACTAAACTAAATTACAAAAAATAAAAAAAGATTACAAGAATTTTAAGCTAACTACACCTACTCTAAGCCCCCTAATAAAATAACAAAGCCCCCCAAAATAAAAAAAATTCCCTACCCTAATCTAAATTACAAAAGTTAACAGCTCTATTACCTTACCAGCCCTTAAAAGGGCTTTTTGCGGGGCATGCCCCAAAGAAATCAGCTCTTTTGCCTGTAAAAAAAAACCCCACAATACCACCCCCAACATTACAACCCACCACCCACATACCCCTACTCTAACCCAAACCCCCTTAAATAAACCTAACACTACCCCCCTGAAGATCTCCCTACCTTTAGCCGTGTTCACCCAGCCGATGGACCAAAAGAAGACATCCGGAGTGGCAGAAGTCTTCATCCTATCCGGCCAGAAGAGGACATCTGGACCGGCAGACATCTTCATCCAAGCGGCATCTTCTATCTTCATCCATCCGACGAGGAGCGGCTCCATCTTCAAGACCTCCGGCGCGGATCATCCTTCTTCAACGACGACTACCTAACGAATGAAGGTTCCTTTAAGTGACGTCATCCAAGATGGCGTCCTTCGAATTCCGATTGGCTGATAGGATCAGCCAATAGAATGCGAGCTCAATCTGATTGGCTGATTGGATCAGCCAATCCGATTGAACTTGAATCTGATTGGCTGATTCAATCAGCCAATCAGATTTTTCCTACCTTAATTCCGATTGGCTGATAGACTCCTATCAGCCAATCGGAATTCGAGGGACGCCATCTTAGATGACGTCATTTAAAGGAACCTTCATTCGGCGAGTAGGCGTCGTGGCAGAAGGATGGATCCGCATCGGCTGGAAGAAGATGGCTTCGCTCCGAATGGATGAAGATAGAAGATGCCGCTTGAATGAAGATGTCTACCGGTCCGGATGTCCTCTTCTGCCCGGATAGGATGAAGACTTCTGCCGCTCCGGATGCCTTTTTGGTCCATCAGTGCCCGGCTGGGTGAACACGGCTCAAGGTAGGGAGATCTTCAGGGGGGTAGTGTTAGGTTTATTTAAGGGGGGTTTGGGTTAGAGTAGGGGTATGTGGGTGATGGGTTGTGATGTTGGGGGGTGGTATTGTGTTTTTTTTTTTTTTACAGGCAAAAGAGCTGATTTCTTTGGGGCATGCCCCGCAAAAAGCCCTTTTAAGGGCTGGTAAGGTAATAGAGCTGTTAACTTTTGTAATTTAGATTAGGGTAGGGAATTTTTTTAATTTGGGGGGCTTTGTTATTTTATTAGGGGGCTTAGAGTAGGTGTAATTAGCTTAAAATTCTTGTAATATTTTTTTATTTTTTGTAATTTAGTGTTTGTTTTTTTTGTAGTTTAGTTTATTTAATTGTAGGTAATTGTAGGTACTTGTAGTTAATTGATTTAATTTATTGATAGTGTAGTGTTAGGTTTAATTGTAACTTAGGTTAGGATTTATTTTACAGGTAATTTTGTAATTATTTTAACTAGGTAGCTATTAAATAGTAAATAACTATTTAATAGCTATTGTACCTAGTTAAAATAAATACAAAGTTGCCTGTAAAATAAATATAAATTCTAAAATAGCTACAATATAATTATTCGTTATATTGTAGCTATATTAGGGTTTATTTTACAGGTAAGTATTTAGCTTTAAATAGGAAGACTTTAGTTAATAATTACTTTATTTCGTTAGATTAAAATTATATTTAACTTAGGGGGTGTTAGGGTTAGGGTTAGATTTAGCTTTAGGGGTTAATACATTTATTAGAGTAGCGGCGAGGTCCGCTCATCAGATTAGGGGTTAATAAGTGTAGGTAAAGTAGCGGCGATGTTGGGGGGGCAGATTAGGGGTTAATACTATTTATTATAGTGTTTGCGAGGCGGGAGTGCGGCGATTTAGGGGTTAATACATTTATTATAGTGGCGGCGAGGTCCGCTCATCAGATTAGGGGTTAATAAGTGTAGGTAGGTAGCAGCGACGTTGGGGGCGGCAGATTAGGGGTTAATAAATATAATATAGGGGTCGGCGGTGTTAGGGGCAGCAGATTATGGTTTCATAGGGATAATGTAGGTTGCGGCGGTGTCCGGAGCTGCATATTAGGAGTTAATAATAATATGCAGGGGTCAGCGATAGTGGGGGCGGCAGATTAGGGGTTAATAAGTGTAAGGTTAGGAGTGTTTAGACTCGGGGTTCATGTTAGGGTGTTAGGTACAGACTTAGAAAGTGTTTCCCCATAGGAAACAATGGGGCTGCGTTAGGAGCTGAACGCTGCTTTTTTGCAGGTGTTAGGTTTTTTTTTCAGCCCAAACTGCCCCATTGTTTCCTATGGGGATATTGTTCATGAGCACGTTTTTCCAGCTAGCTGCTACCGTAAGCAACGCGTGAGAGTTAGCTACGCGTGTCGTTACCGACAAAACTCTAAATCTAGCCGTATATTTAATAATTATTCTTTAAAAACAAACCCCCAATAAAATGCATATACAAAAACAATAAAATTAATGTAAATTCCTAATTTCTTTATATTAGTTAAAATTTATAAACACATTGAATTATATTTATAGAAAACCAGATATGAATCAAATTATACACGTTTAAATTGTTGTAATATGCTATGCAAAGATCATAAAATTACCTTATTCACAATAGTCTCTCAAATCAGACTTGCATTTAAATATCACAATGAGATGCCAGGGTAGGGTTAACTAACGTTAACAGTGCTTAGTTAAACAATAGAACAATATACTTTAACAGTCAATTTCTATGCCAAGTTATCTGAAATGAAATAAATTCTTTAGCAGCAATAAGGTAAATTCTAAAATATATTTATATGGTTACAGTTATAAATTACTTGGCAAACAAAAGATTAGTTTTAAACCACACAGAATTATGAATGCAGCTAGAATACAAAGTACCTTTTAAATCTGTTAACTGTGTAGCCACTAAGGGCGCATTCAAGGCGGAATTTTTGGAAGCAAACATTATCACAATTCACAAAGAAGGTAAAGACCCGCTTCTGTGCTCCAGCTATAGGCCCATATCACTTATTAACGTAGATGCTAAGATCTATGCCAAAATCTTGGCAAATAGACTGGGGAAACACCTGCAGTCCGTTATACACCTAGATCAAGTGGGCTTTATCCAAGGGAGACATGGAACTGACAACACTCGGCGCCTCCTAAATATCTTCTCGGAGGCTGCGGATATGGGACTTCCAGTACTCACCCTGTCATTAGATGCCGAGAAGGCGTTCGACAGGGTGAGGTGGGATTACCTATTCCAAACCCTGTCGGCATTTGGAATACCAGACCCTTTCATTACAGCGACTAAGGCCCTATATTCGGCCCCTACCGCGGTTGTTAGAGGTCTGGGATTTTGCTCTCCTAAACTCACAATTAGCAATGGAACCAGGCAGGGATGTCCTCTTTCCCCCCTGCTTTTCGTCCTAGCCATTGAGCCCCTGGCGATCGCCATTAGAGAATCAACGTTAATACACGGCGTGCAGCTACACAACACCCCCCAGAAGCTAGCTCTCTTCGCGAATGACCTCACGGTCTTCCTATCGGACCCGGTAGACTCTCTCCTCCCATTGATGACCCTTTTCCAAAAATTTGGGGAAATCTCCTATTATAAACTGAACGTGGCCAAGACAGAGGCCTATTCCATTAATATCCCACAGGATGAGAGAGAGGCTATACAGCACACTTACTCTTTCAAGTGGTCATGCAGGGGAGTCCGTCATTTGGGGGTCTTCCTTTCCCATAACAAGTCGATAGTGATTAAGGAAAACCTTGAAAAGTTACTAACAACTATCACTTCGGAAATCAATTCGAAGAGATATGGTGAAATCTCCTGGATGGGCAGAATAGCTTCCCTTAAGATGATGATATTGCCAAAGCTCACCTACCTATTCCGCTGTATTCCGCTACCTGTTCCATGTACACTGATAAGGAAATTTCAGACCCTCTTTAACACATACACCTGGCATGACAAGAGACCTCGGGTGGCCGCACATATCCTACAAAAGGAGGCCTTGGGCTCCCTAATGTCAAGAAATATTACGAGGCAGCAATGTTGACTCATGCTACAGCGTGGGGTAAAGGCCTCCCCCCGACGAGGTGGAGAGAACTAGAACAAGCCTCATTACCAGCATTCACTAACCTAGAGGACCTGCTTTGGTTACCCCCACATTGGCAATCCAAAATTCATATCGCAAACAGCATAGTGAAAGGATGCCAAGAAGCTTGGACTAAATTGAGACACAACAAATTAGTGGCCCCACATCCCTCGCCAATCCATCCAATAAGGGGTCTCCTAATGGGACTACCCAACACACATCTTAATACTTGGGCTACTACAGACATAAACAATGTGGGAGACTTCTATCGGAATGGACAGTTAAAGACACACAGAGACATGCTAGACCTTCCCACACTGACCTCCAAACTCCACTTTGACTTACTGAGACTGCGTACGCTAATGAAATCTTGGGGCTTTCTAGGCGATTCACTGAGGGACCTTGCCATCTGGGAGACACGGTGGATAGCTAGCACCCAACAATACAAACCCCTTACAGTACACTACCACTGCCTATTAGAGGAAGAGACTATCCCAAAAACAATCCATATGACTGCCTGGGAGAGAGACTTGCAAACTACATTCACGCCAGATTCCTGGGGTAAGGCCATCAGCTCAACGAAAAAGGCAACCCACTGTGTCACACTATATGAGTTATACTTCAAAGTGATCACAAGATGGCACTTGGTTCCCACAAAATTACGTAAGCTCTACCCCGAACACTCACAGCTGTGCTGGAGGGAGTGTGGGGAGCCAGGGTCCCCTATTCATGTTTGGTGGACCTGCCCTAAATTGACAACCTATTGGCAAAAGATAGAAAAGATCTGCAAAGATTTAGACTTAACGCCAACCTTAAGCCCGGCTCTGGCCATCCTACACCTAGGAATAGATAAACTCCCGAAAAATAAGCGTAATCTCTTGATTTATGTTCTGCTCTCTGCCAAATTGTTGGTGGCTAGAAATTGGAAAAAGAGCCAACCCCCCAGACTACAGAGCGTGATAGAGGGGGTGAACTACATCAAAAATATGGAAAACTATGTAGCTAGGGAACAGCGCCAGCTGAACAACCATTGCTTAACTTGGGAACCCTGGGAATCCATGCTTACCCGTATAGCCCCCACCTAGATACTAAAAAAAAAAAAAAAAAAAAGGGAGATAAATAGGAAAATATCATCCCCAGCCACCACCACCTCTCACCCCACCTGTTTCTCTTTTCTGCACACCCCTTACCCCGACACCTCTCTAGACACTAAAGCGGTAGCCTGCCATACTGATTAACAACCAACAGGCGGAGAGGGGTCAGAGGATCCTCCATACTAATAGGAGGCCGAGATATAATGTACTAGCCCGAATTATACTGTTTTTTACTTCCATTGACTGGTTTATTGATCTAAAGAAAACACCTTTGTAACATAATAATATATGATTGTATATCTCAGAAGAGTCATTATCTATTCAAAAAGGTGACCTCTGTAAAAATGAGGATTTTCCTGCAGGGAGAAGTCTACACTCTCATTTTTTTTTTTCTTCTGTCTGTACCCACAGAACCCTGCACTTTTGTTTTAAAATATCAAATTATACAGTTCATACATTACCAACATGAGCCAATTTAATATTCCAATATTCCTTGTTTCACCTCATATGAAAATAAGGGTATTTGCAATTTGGATAAGAAAATGTAGCCCAATTTGCTTAAAAATGACTGTGTCCCAACGCAACCAGTTATCAGTCCAGAGTTCAGCAAAGTCATTCAGTCCCCTCTCCTCTTGCATTCAGCTTCTATATACAGGGAGTGCAGAATTATTAGACAAATGAGTATTTTGACCACATCATACTCTTTATACATGTTGTCTTACTCCAAGCTGTATAGGCTCGAAAGCCTACTACCAATTAAGCATATTAGGTGATGTGCATCTCTGTAATGAGAAGGGGTGTGGTCTAATGACATCAACACCCTATATCAGGTGTGCATAATTATTAGGCAACTTCCTTTCCTTTGGCAAAATGGGTCAAAAGAAGGACTTGACAGGCTCAGAAAAGTCAAAAATAGTGAGATATCTTGCAGAGGGATGCAGCACTCTTAAAATTGCAAAGCTTCTGAAGCGTGATCATCGAACAATCAAGCGTTTCATTCAAAATAGTCAACAGGGTCGCAAGAAGCGTGTGGAAAAACCAAGGTGCAAAATAACTGCCCATGAACTGAGAAAAGTCAAGCGTGCAGCTGCCAAGATGCCACTTGCCACCAGTTTGGCCATATTTCAGAGCTGCAACATCACTGGAGTGCCCAAAAGCACAAGGTGTGCAATACTCAGAGACATGGCCAAGGTAAGAAAGGCTGAAAGACGACCACCACTGAACAAGACACACAAGCTGAAACGTCAAGACTGGGCCAAGAAATATCTCAAGACTGATTTTTCTAAGGTTTTATGGACTGATGAAATGAGAGTGAGTCTTGATGGGCCAGATGGATGGGCCCGTGGCTGGATTGGTAAAGGGCAGAGAGCTCCAGTCCGACTCAGACGCCAGCAAGGTGGAGGTGGAGTACTGGTTTGGGCTGGTATCATCAAAGATGAGCTTGTGGGGCCTTTTCGGGTTGAGGATGGAGTCAAGCTCAACTCCCAGTCCTACTGCCAGTTTCTGGAAGACACCTTCTTCAAGCAGTGGTACAGGAAGAAGTCTGCATCCTTCAAGAAAAACATGATTTTCATGCAGGACAATGCTCCATCACACGCGTCCAAGTACTCCACAGCGTGGCTGGCAAGAAAGGGTATAAAAGAAGAAAATCTAATGACATGGCCTCCTTGTTCACCTGATCTGAACCCCATTGAGAACCTGTGGTCCATCATCAAATGTGAGATTTACAAGGAGGGAAAACAGTACACCTCTCTGAACAGTGTCTGGGAGGCTGTGGTTGCTGCTGCACGCAATGTTGATGGTGAACAGATCAAAACACTGACAGAATCCATGGATGGCAGGCTTTTGAGTGTCCTTGCAAAGAAAGGTGGCTATATTGGTCACTGATTTGTTTTTGTTTTGTTTTTGAATGTCAGAAATGTATATTTGTGAATGTTGAGATGTTATATTGGTTTCACTGGTAAAAATAAATAATTGAAATGGGTATATATTTGTTTTTTGTTAAGTTGCCTAATAATTATGCACAGTAATAGTCACCTGCACACACAGATATCCCCCTAAAATAGCTATAACTAAAAACAAACTAAAAACTACTTCCAAAACTATTCAGCTTTGATATTAATGAGTTTTTTGGGTTCATTGAGAACATGGTTGTTGTTCAATAATAAAATTAATCCTCAAAAATTCAACTTGCCTAATAATTCTGCACTCCCTGTATTAATCATTGGTGAAACTATATGATAGGCCCTTCGGAAGCTTCTCTGTGATTCACACTCTGGAGCTTGTCCCTCTCATTGGTCACCTGGGAGACGCCTCCCTGATTGGCTCTCTATGGCCTAGATTTGGAGTTCGGCGGTAAAAGGGCTGCTAACGCTCCGCGGGCTTTTTTCTGGCCGCACCATAAATTTAACTCTGGTATCGAGAGTTTAATCAAATGCTGCGTTAGGCTCCAAAAAAGGAGCGTAGAGCATTTTTACCGCAAATGCAACTCTCGATACCAGAGTTGCTTACGGACGCGGCCGGCCTCAAAAACGTGCTCGTGCACGATTCCCCCATAGGAAACAATGGGGCTGTTTGAGCTGAAAAAAAACCTAACACCTGCAAAAAAGCAGCGTTCAGCTCCTAACGCAGCCCCATTGTTTCCTATGGGGAAACACTTCCTACGTCTGCACCTAACACTCTAACATGTACCCCGAGTCTAAACACCCCTAACCTTACACTTATTAACCCCTAATCTGCCGCCCCCGCTATCGCTGACCCCTGCATATTTTTTTAAACCCCTAATCTGCCGCTCCGTAAACCGCCGCCACCTACGTTATCCCTATGTACCCCTAATCTGCTACCCCTAACACCGCCGACCCCTATATTATATTTATTAACCCCTAACCTGCCCCCCACAACGTCGCCGACACCTGCCTACACTTATTAACCCCTAATCTGCCGAGCGGACCTGAGCGCTACTATAATAAATGTATTAACCCCTAATCCGCCTCACTAACCCTATCATAAATAGTATTAACCCCTAATCTGCCCTCCCTAACATCGCCGACACCTAACTTCAATTATTAACCCCTAATCTGCCGACCGGAGCTCACCGCTATTCTAATAAATGTATTAACCCCTAAAGCTAAGTCTAACACTAACACCCCCCTAAGTTAAATATAATTTAAATCTAACGAAATAAATTAACTCTTATTAAATAAATTATTCCTATTTAAAGCTAAATACTTACCTGTAAAATAAATCCTAATATAGCTACAATATAAATTATAATTATATTATAGCTATTTTAGGATTAATATTTATTTTACAGGCAACTTTGTAATTATTTTAACCAGGTACAATAGCTATTAAATAGTTAAGAACTATTTAATAGTTACCTAGTTAAAATAATAACAAATTTACCTGTAAAATAAATCCTAACCTAAGTTATAATTAAACCTAACACTACCCTATCAATAAAATAATTAAATAAACTACCTACAATTACCTACAATTAACCTAACACTACACTATCAATAAATTAATTAAACACAATTCCTACAAATAAATACAATTAAATAAACTAGCTAAAGTACAAAAAATAAAAAAGAACTAAGTTACAGAAAATAAAAAAATATTTACAAACATAAGAAAAATATTACAACAATTTTAAACTAATTACACCTACTCTAAGCCCCCTAATAAAATAACAAAGCCCCCCAAAATAAAAAATTCCCTACCCTATTCTAAATTAAAAAAGTTACAAGCTCTTTTACCTTACCAGCCCTGAACAGGGCCCTTTGCGGGGCATGCCCCAAGAATTTCAGCTCTTTTGCCTGTAAAAAAAAAACATACAATACCCCCCCCCAACATTACAACCCACCACCCACATACCCCTAATCTAACCCAAACCCCCTTAAAGAAACCTAACACTAAGCCCCTGAAGATCTTCCTACCTTGTCTTCACCATACCAGGTTCACCGATCCGTCCTGGCTCCAACATCTTCATCCAACCCAAGCGGGGGTTGGCGATCCATAATCCGGTCCAGAAGAGGCTCCAAAGTCTTCCTCCTATCCGGCAAGAAGAGGACATCCGGACCGGCAAACATCTTCTCCAAGCGGCATCTTCGATCTTCTTCCATCCGGAGCGAAGCGGCAGGATCCTGAAGACATCCATCGCGGAACATCCATCCGGACCGACGACTGAACGACGAATGACTGTTCCTTTAAGGGACGTCATCCAAGATGGCGTCCCTCGAATTCCGATTGGCTGATAGGATTCTATCAGCCAATCGGAATTAAGGTAGGAATTTTCTGATTGGCTGATGGAATCAGCCAATCAGAATCTAGTTCAATCCGATTGGCCGATCCAATCAGCCAATCAGATTGAGCTCGCATTCTATTGGCTGATCGGAACAGCCAATAGAATGCGAGCTCAATCTGATTGGCTGATTGGATCAGCCAATCGGATTGAACTTGATTCTGATTGGCTGATTCCATCAGCCAATCAGAAAATTCCTACCTTAATTCCGATTGGCTGATAGAATCCTATCAGCCAATCGGAATTCGAGGGACGCCATCTTGGATGACGTCCCTTAAAGGAACAGTCATTCGTCGTTCAGTCGTCGGTCCGGATGGATGTTCCGCGATGGATGTCTTCAGGATCCTGCCGCTTCGCTCCGGATGGAAGAAGATCGAAGATGCCGCTTGGAGAAGATGTTTGCCGGTCCGGATGTCCTCTTCTTGCCGGATAGGAGGAAGACTTTGGAGCCTCTTCTGGACCGGATTATGGATCGCCAACCCCCGCTTGGGTTGGATGAAGATGTTGGAGCCAGGACGGATCGGTGAACCTGGTATGGTGAAGACAAGGTAGGAAGATCTTCAGGGGCTTAGTGTTAGGTTTCTTTAAGGGGGTTTGGGTTAGATTAGGGGTATGTGGGTGGTGGGTTGTAATGTTGGGGGGGGGTATTGTATGTTTTTTTTTACAGGCAAAAGAGCTGAAATTCTTGGGGCATGCCCCGCAAAGGGCCCTGTTCAGGGCTGGTAAGGTAAAAGAGCTTGTAACTTTTTTAATTTAGAATAGGGTAGGGAATTTTTTATTTTGGGGGGCTTTGTTATTTTATTAGGGGGCTTAGAGTAGGTGTAATTAGTTTAAAATTGTTGTAATATTTTTCTTATGTTTGTAAATATTTTTTATTTTCTGTAACTTAGTTCTTTTTTATTTTTTGTACTTTAGCTAGTTTATTTAATTGTATTTATTTGTAGGAATTGTGTTTAATTAATTTATTGATAGTGTAGTGTTAGGTTAATTGTAGGTAATTGTAGGTAGTTTATTTAATTATTTTATTGATAGGGTAGTGTTAGTTTTAATTATAACTTAGGTTAGGATTTATTTTACAGGTAAATTTGTTATTATTTTAACTAGGTAACTATTAAATAGTTCTTAACTATTTAATAGCTATTGTACCTGGTTAAAATAATTACAAAGTTGCCTGTAAAATAAATATTAATCCTAAAATAGCTATAATATAATTATAATTTATATTGTAGCTATATTAGGATTTATTTTACAGGTAAGTATTTAGCTTTAAATAGGAATAATTTATTTAATAAGAGTTAATTTATTTCGTTAGATTTAAATTATATTTAACTTAGGGGGGTGTTAGTGTTAGGGTTAGACTTAGCTTTAGGGGTTAATACATTTATTAGAATAGCGGTGAGCTCCGGTCGGCAGATTAGGGGTTAATAATTGAAGTTAGGTGTCGGCGATGTTAGGGAGGGCAGATTAGGGGTTAATACTATTTATGATAGGGTTAGTGAGGCGGGTTAGGGGTTAATAACTTTATTATAGTAGCGCTCAGGTCCGCTCGGCAGATTAGGGGTTAATAAGTGTAGGCAGGTGTCGGCGACGTTGAGGGGGGCAGATTAGGGGTTAATAAATATAATATAGGGGTCGGCGATGTTAGGGGTAGCAGATTAGGGGTACATAGGGATAACGTAGGTGGCGGCGATTTGCGGTCGGAAGATTAGGGGTTAATTATTTTAAGTAGCTTGCGGCGACGTTGTGGGGGGCAAGTTAGGGGTTAAGAAATATAATATAGGGGTCGGCGGGGTTAGGGGCAGCAGATTAGGGGAACATAAGTATAACGTAGGTGGCGGTCGGCAGATTAGGGGTTAAAAATTTAAATAGAGTGGCGGCGATGTGGGGGGACCTCGGTTTAGGGGTACATAGGTAGTTTATGGGTGTTAGTGTACTTTAGGGTACAGTAGTTAAGAGCTTTATAAACCGGCGTTAGCCAGAAAGCTCTTAACTCCTGCTATTTTCAGGCGGCTGGAATTTTGTCGTTAGAGCTCTAACGCTCACTTCAGAAACGACTCTAAATACCAGCGTTAGAAAGATCCCATTGAAAAGATAGGCTACGCAAATGGCGTAGGGGGATCTGCGGTATGGAAAAGTCGCGGCTGAAAAGTGAGCGTTAGACCCTTTAATCACTGACTCCAAATACCAGCGGGCGGCCAAAACCAGCGTTAGGAGCCTCTAACGCTGGTTTTGACGGCTACCGCCGAACTCCAAATCTAGGCCTATGTGCTCTAATAGACAATTGATTTGGCTGTCATTCCAGTTTTAATCCCCTAGGGGGCAGCAAACATCCAGAAATATTGTCTTAACATCCATTTTTGCTACAATTTAATACATCCTTATAAAGTGACTATTTAAACTACTTTACTTCCTTGTATTAATAAGTTACAATTTTAATACACACGGATCACACAGTACCATTTTTTTTCTGATCATTTTAAGATCAAACCTGAAAACATTCCACTTATAATATATAAAAATGCGTTTAAAAATCACATCCCCCATGAAATGATTCAAAAGGACTACAATACCCCAATCATGGACCCAACTACATTCTCGGTTATCATCCCAACATGACACACATACCCTGAGATCAGCAAACATGTGCCATTTTCATATAATTACATCTACATTGGATTGCTATCCCATACAGATCAATATTTCATCTCTGTATATTTCTTTTTTGAGGGTATAAAACATAGGATATTATTTAAAATACCAATGCCTGAAATGAAAGAAATAATGTTGTTAAAAATGTTCATTTTAAATCCTTAAAACATTCTATGCTTCCAAGAATACATAGGTTAAGACATGCTGGAATCTTAACTTTCAGGTTTTCAACTTTCTAAATCTGAGATTTAGTTTTCTCATGTCTGTAGGAAATTTGAATTCGGATGTCCTATGTGTATTTAGTTGGTTCAGTACATGTTTATCTGACACAGCAGGCAATAATTTGCATCGAAGGGTGAATGGTCACTTTCCCACAAAGCTTGTCACTTGTCTCAGACTTTTAGACTCTTGTAAGAAGTAGGACATCTTATTACACATTTCCAGGTAGTGACCATAAGGTCTTTTGAAGTGATCTTTCTAAGATAACTTGAAAACCATTCCTTTGATGAATGGGAGAGGGGGTTGATCTGTTAGTGACGTCTGTAGTTTTGCAAATAAAATAAAATAATTTGGTGTACACAACCATATATATTTATTAAATTATATATATATATATATATAAAATAACATTCACAGATCTTCTGACAAAATAAACCCTGAAACTCAGAGAGCACATGGCATCCATGAATATATAAAGATACTGGATGGAACCTGTCCTTAAACCAACAAATTTGTGCCATTAATCTCTAAGTGGTATTGTAGCTCTGCAGATAAATCAACCCTCATCGTACCCATGAGAATGTCCCTGCAAGCAAAATTTAAAAGGCTCAACAGACACCAAATATGCCTGTCGCTTGCTGCACATTCTTCGATATTAGCATCTCACAAGCGATTGATCTTTTTCATGGAGACACTACATAGCTGCATTTGTATCAGTCTCAATCCCCAGGAAATTGAGGCAACCCCTACTTCCTTAAAGTGAAAGTCAATCCTATCCTTTTTTGAAACGCTAGGATTAACTATTGAAACAAATAAAGGGGACTTTCATTCATGAAGTATAAGATACTTCATGTAGAAAGCTCCTTTATTTGTTTCAACTGATCGCTGTTTATAGCTGCTACAGCAGCCCACGGCTAAAAAATGTTTTTCTAAGAGGCGACGTTTTCACCTCGTAGCCAATAGCAATGGGGTAAATCCGGCTTCCATGGGCGCCAAGCCGGATTTACTGCACGGCTATTGGCTAAGAGGGCTGCTGTAGCAGATAAGAACGGCGATCGGTTGAAACAAATAAAGGAGCTTTCTACATGAAGTATCTTATACTTCATGAATGAAAGTCCCCTTTATTTGTTTCAATGGTAAATCCTAGCGTTTGTACAATGCTAGGATTGACTTTCACTTTAATCAGGAGTTTAGAGAGATTCTAAGTCTCTTAACTGGGCAAATATTTTTGCTTTTAGTTTGTGCTGGGAAATTTAATATTGGTTTTAGTTTGACAATATTATGGTAGCCTATGGACAATAGTAATTTGTATCTCATTTTTTGTTTTTATTGTATTTTGAAACGTGTTTAAATACATTGGACCTCTATTTGTAGTGCTATCTGTTTTTGTGTGTGTATAAATATATGTATGACTGTATATGTTGGTGTTTTTAGTTTAATCTCACAGTTTGGAGTTTATATTATAAAAAAAAGTCTTATCTATATGTAGTTTTGCTTGTGACTTAAAGCTGTGTATACAGTCATACCTTGTTTTAGTGCGCTTCACAGATAATGCTCTTTTTACAGATTGGAGAATAGTGGTAACCCTGTGTCGAGCTAGTCTATCTGCGCCATTTTTCCAACTTATTACACATAGAAACACATGAATACACATAAATGCACATATACACACACATCACCAGAAAAAAGATTATCACTTGCTGAAGGCTCAGATACTGGTTAGCATTTATTTTAGCAATAAAGTATTTTTTAATTATGATTGCTATATTCTCTTTATTGCGGTAGTCTGGAACCAAACCCAGAATATCTCTGTATATTCTTCTATAAAAGTCATTAGCTCTCTACACCATAAACAGACAGAATGTCATCACCCAATCCTACTGCAAACTTGCAGTACAAATAGCCCTAGAAAAGGAACATCGTTTAATGCCCAACAAAAGTCTCCAACTTAAATCATACATAAAATATCAAACTACAGACAATTTATATGCAACACTTTAAAAGCTAGCATTACCAAACTGGCAGTACAAATATTATAGTCCTTATACTTTAGAAATATATATTGACTTTTCTGCAGACTTATTGTTTGCCTTCTAATAATGTTGTGGTCGATCTTGTTTTTTAGTTTTGGACTTCACTGACCCCTTCAGCACTGAAGTGAAGCCAAGAATTCTCCTGATGGGACTGCGGAGAAGTGGGAAGTCTTCAATTCAAAAAGTCGTCTTTCATAAAATGTCACCCAATGAAACTCTTTTTCTGGAGAGTACAAATAAGATTTGCAGAGAAGATGTTTCTAATAGCTCCTTTGTAAACTTTCAGATCTGGGATTTCCCAGGACAAATTGATTTCTTTGATCCAACATTTGACTATGAGATGATTTTCAGAGGAACGGGAGCACTGATATTTGTTATTGATTCACAGGTAAAGCTTTGAGCTGTTTTTAGTCTTTGATTAAGCAGTTTTGCACTGTTATATGATATAGTGACTGGGTGCTACTTGTGTAGTGTCATATCTTGGAATCCAGCGGAACTAAGGCAACGACTAGGCTTAGTTTTAAAAAATAATAATGAAACGATTAACAATGGATTTTCCAGTATACAGATAATTTTGTTTTGAAGGGTTCTGTAGTATTTCATACATAATATATATCCTACACAAATGGTATACTTCAGTTACAAAGGACATTCTAATAAAATCTGTTTCATTAAAGTCTAAATGGATGTTCTTAAAATATTTAATTACAGACATTTTATTTATTTATCCCAGTTTAGCTAGAAGTTTAGGCCACCTCTGCTTACAGGGAAAACACATATGTAGATAGTTTGTTAAAAAAAAAAGGTAAAATGACACATACTTGTAAAAGCTTTCTTTAGTACTAGTTCTAAAAAAACTATTCATTCTCTAACACCTCAGCACATTATATGTGAGGGTCTTTTGAGAATTTGCCATTGGATCTACTTGTGAAGATACTTAAAGGGACAGTCAAGGCCAAAAAACACTTTCATGTTTCAAATAGGGCATGTCATTTTAAACAACTTTCCAATTTACTTTTATCACTAATTTTACTTTGTTCTATTGGTATTCTTAGTTGAAAGCTAAACCTAGGAAGGCTCATATGATAATTTCTAAGCCCTTGAAGGCTGCCTCTTATCACATGCTTTTTTATTTGCTTTAAACAACAGGGGAAAGCTAGTTTATCTAAGCCATATAGATAACATTGTGACCACGCCCATGACTTGTGGCAGACACTGCACTAATTGGCTAAAATGAAAGTCAATAGATAATAAATAAATTGTCATGTGATCAGGGGCCTGTCAGAAGATGATTAGATACAAGTTAATCACAGCGGTAAAAAGTGTATTAACAGTGTTGGTTATGCAAAACTGGGGGATGGGTAATAAAGGGATTATCTTATCTTTTTAAACAACAAGAATTCTGGTGTTGACTGTCCCTTTAAAGGGACAGTGTATCCTATTTTTTTCCCTCCCCTTTAATAATTTGTTCCCAATGCTCTAATTTAACCTACTGGCATGTATTGTTTACAAATATTTTTACCTTTTCATATAGAAATTTGAAATAGCTGTGTGCCTGTTATATCCTTAACTATACTGAAAGTTTCTATACTTAAGTATAGGCTTAAAAAAATCTGTGTAAAGCCAGCAGAAGAAATTACACTTCGAGACAGAGACAATATAAAGAACCATGTGTGTTTGCAGAAAATGATAAAATTAGGAGATATGTGGTTTCAAGTAACAAAACCAGCTATTTAATCCTATATTATAAAAGACAAGAGTTTGTCTGAAGCCGTCATGCGCAGTTCAGACAAACTCTTGCAGCTGATCGCACGCGCAGGGGGAACGCAGCGCGAGGACCCGGCAGCAGAGATGATCGCACGCGCAGGGGGAACGCAGCGCGAGGACCCGGCAGCGCAGGGGGTGAAGGACCTACAGCTGACCAGGGTCAGGCAGGGGTTTCCCGCTCAGGACCGGAGCAGCATAGGAGTCATAGGACAATGTAGGACCAGATAGAGCCCTATATTGTTAGGGTTACGGCTCCGCTGCACACACTGCTTAGCTCCGGCTCCCGGGGAAGTTTAAGAGACCAAGAATTGAGCGGGAGATGACGGAAGCAACAAGTTATGGTGCTGGTGGGGAAACCAGGCCATAAAGCAGCGAATGGACCGGAGCCGCAGTACGGAATACAATAGCGGTGATAAAGCGAGACGTGTACAGTGCACGGGGGAATGTTTATTTGAGTTTCCTCCTTACCTCCGCCATGATTGCCGTATTGACGGGTCACATCGCGGGGCAGCGCCAAATGCCCGGATGAAAAGTGCCAGCCAGTATGGATGGCGGAAATGATAACAGCGGCAGTAACCCCAACCGCCAGAGGGCGCAGCCAATCATCGTAAGGAAGGTGGTTGTTGCCTGTCTAGAGTTAGCGTTTCAAGGGGCGGGTGGAGAGAGAGGGGTGGAGAGAGAGGGGTGGAGAGAGAGGGGTGGAGAGAGAGAGAGGGGGGTGGAGAGAGAGAGAGAGAGAGGGGGGGTGGAGAGAGAGAGAGAGGGGTGGAGAGAGAGAGAGAGGGGTGGAGAGAGAGAGAGAGAGAGAGGGGTGGAGAGAGAGAGAGAGAGAGAGAGAGAGAGGGGTAGAGAGAGAGAGAGAGAGAGGGGTAGAGAGAGAGAGAGAGGGGTAGAGAGAGAGAGAGAGAGAGAGAGAGGGGTGGAGAGAGAGAGAGAGAGGGGTAGAGAGAGAGAGAGAGATAGGGGTAGAGAGAGAGAGAGGGGTGGAGAGAGAGAGAGAGAGAGAGAGAGGGGGGGGGTGGAGAGAGAGAGAGGGGGGGGTGGAGAGAGAGAGAGGGGGGTGGAGAGAGAGAGAGGGGTGGAGAGAGAGAGAGAGAGAGGGGTAGAGAGAGAGAGAGAGGGGTAGAGAGAGAGAGAGAGAGAGAGGGGTAGAGAGAGAGAGAGAGAGAGAGAGAGAGAGAGAGGTGGAGAGAGAGAGAGAGAGAGAGGGGTAGAGAGAGAGAGAGAGATAGGGGTAGAGAGAGAGAGAGGGGTAGAGAGAGAGAGAGAGAGAGAGAGGGGTAGAGAGAGAGAGAGAGAGAGAGAGGGGTAGAGAGAGAGAGAGAGAGAGAGGGGTGGAGAGAGAGAGAGAGAGAGGGGTAGAGAGAGAGAGAGAGATAGGGGTAGAGAGAGAGAGAGAGGGGTAGAGAGAGAGAGAGAGAGAGGGGTAGAGAGAGAGAGAGAGAGAGAGAGGGGTAGAGAGAGAGAGAGAGAGAGAGAGAGAGAGAGAGAAAAAATAAAATAAAAAAAATATCACATCACACAACACGGCCCGTGTCAACGGGCTTTAGGACTAGTTAATATATAAAAAAACTAAAAAAGCAATTTATCATACATTTTATACTCTAAAGCTGGTATAACAAGTCATTGGGAACACATTAAAGTGATTGTAAAGTTTAATGATTTAAAGCCCAGTATTTAAAAAACAATCTTAAAAAAAGGGGCACTTTAACCCCTTAAGGACCAGGGCTATTTTTAAATTTCTGCGGTGTTTGTGTTTAGCTGTAATTTTCTTCTTACTCATTTATTGTACCCACACATATTATATACAGTTTTTCTCGCCATTAAATGGACTTTCTAAAGATACCATTATTTTCATCATATCTTTTAATTTACTATAAAAAAAAATATAAAATATGAGGAAAAAATGGAAAAAAACACACTTTTTCTAACTTTGACCCTCAAAATCTGTTACACATCTACAACCACTAAAAAACAACCATGCTAAATAGTTTCTACTTTTTGTCCTGAGTTTAGAAATACCCAATGTTTACATGATCTTTGCTTTTTTTGCAAGTTATAGGGCAATAAGTACAAGTAGCACTTGGCTATTTCCAAACCACTTTTTTTCAAAATTAGTGCTAGTTATATTGGAACACTGATATCTTTCAGGAATTCTTGAATATCCCTTGACGTGTATATATATATATTTTTTAGAAGACATCCCAAAGTATTGATCTAGGCCCATTTTGGTATATTTCAAGCCACCATTTCACCGCCAAATGCGATCAAATAAAAAAAATTGTTCACTTTTTCACAAATTTTTTCACAAACTTTAGGTTTGTCACTGAAATTATTTACAAACAACTTGTGCAATTATGGCATATATGGTTGTAAATGCTTCTCTGGGATCCCCTTTGTTCAGAAATAACAGACATATATGACTTTGACGTTGCTTTTTGGCCACTAAATACCACTGCGCATCACACGTGTATTATGCCCAGCAGTGAAGGGGTTAATTAGGAAGCATGTAGGGAACTTCTAGGGTTAATTTTAGCTTTAGTGTAGTGTAGTAGACACCCTCAAGTATTGATCAAGGCCCATCTTGGTATATTTCATGCCACCATTTCACCGCCAAATGCCATCAAATTAAAAAAATCGTAAAATTTTTCACAATTTTAGGTTTCTCCCTGAAATTATTTACTAACAGCTTGTGCAATTATGGCACACATGGTTGTTAATGCTTCTCTGGGATCCCCTTTGTTCAGAAATAGCAGACATATATGGCTTTGGAGTTTCTTTTTGGTAATTACAAGGCGGCAAAATGCAGCTGCGCATCACACGTGTATTATATCTAGCAGTGAAGGGGTTAATTAGGTAGCTTGTAGGGAGCTTGCAGGGTTAATTTTAGCTTTAGTGTAGAGATCAGCCTCCCACCTGACACATCCCACCCCCTGATCCCTCCCAAACAGTTCTATTCCCTCCCTCACCCCAAAATTGTCCCCCCCCCATCTTAAGTACTGGCAGAAAGTCTGCCAGTACTATAATAAAAGCTCTCTTTGAATTTTTTTTCCAGCATATTTACATATGCTGCTGTGTAGGAGCCCCCCATAGCACCCAACCTCCCTGAGCCCCCTCACACAGCTCTCTAATCTCCCCCCTCTCACTATTTGGTGCCATTTTGGGTACTGGCAGCTGTCACTTTTCAAACTTTAGTGCATTTTTAAAAAAAAAAAAATTCTGTAGTGTAGCTGCCCCCCCCCCAATACCCCCCACCCCCTCTCCCAGATCCCTTTTATAAATAAAAATTGAACCGCCATCACCCGCTCCCACCACAGATCACCTCCCGCTCCCACCACAACCGGACAGTTTATGTTAAGATCAGGCGCGCGCACACATGCGTGTGCACGCAGCCCCGCCCCCGTGCGTGCGCCCGCACGCACCGGGGACTAATCCAGAACAAGATTCCCAGCGATGGGCCACCCACCCTCCTCCCTGTAGCTGCTCCCACCCACCAACGATCGGCACCATCGCTGGCAGATGCAGAGAGGGCCACAGAGTGGCCCTCTCTGCATCGGTGTGCCAGAAAAGGTATTGCCATGATGCCTCAATATCGAGGCATCACGGCAATACCTTGAAAGGGGCTGGAAGCGATCAGGATCGCTTCCAGCCTCTTTAAACACCTAGGTCGTACAGGGTACATCGCTGGTCTTTAAAGACCAGTTTGTGTAAGACGTACCCTGTACGACCCTTGAAGTCATTAAACTTTACAAAGATGCTTCTTTTTTAAATACTTCCACACTCATCTCCTTCTGTATTTAGCACAGTGGAGGCTCCTCGATAGGAGCTCAGTCGCACGTGAACCCCCTAAGAGAGAGAGAGAGAGAGAGTGAAAAAAGGGGGGGAAAAAACTTTTTGACTGAATAAATATAATTTTTCCAATAGCTCCCTTTGTAAAAAAAAAATTGCTGTTTTTACTTCTATCTATCGCACCACACGTGCGATAGATCGAAGTATAGGCTTCAAGCTCTTTGCACTTATTTCTAAGTGCCTGCAACTCCCCCTCCCTCCCAACCCAGCCCCATACCTTGTTAATCGCACAGTTCTGAATGTGCGAGTGACTGCCATGTGAGTGTAAATGATGACGGCGTGCGGGAGGAGGAGCCTGGCACACAAGGCTTTTGAAAAGGCGCACAGGCACAGTCGTAGAGGAATAATGATGGCAGTCTGGCAGAGAGCTTTCACATCTTTATTTACAGCTGGGATCAGGAGGTGGTTTGTGAGTCGCAACTCACAGAGGGATGGCAACAGAGTGAAAGGTAAGTAACTCAAGCAGTATTGACTCAGGCTGCGTCTGCCGGGTGCTTGTTATCTCACTCCCCCTTAGAGCCGGGCCCGGCTAAAGTTACATGCATACACAGGAAGGAATGATTTTATCTAGTAACTAACCCACCACGCTGTGCTCAGGAACTTTCTAAACAAACACAGATGTGCTTTATATACCGTGCGCTCAGAGTCAGCTCAGTATATAAAGTTTCCACAATGCAGGGCGTGTTCAGAAATTCAAAGTCCCCGGGTGCTCAAAACGTATATCTAGACACCCAGTATAGGGGATGTTCAGGTCCCAATAATAAGCGTATAAGTCTTGGACCAAAAGTCAATATTATAAAAGTCACTCAAGGTAGAACTAAGCACGCTGTCTCAAGGTAAAGTAAAGTCCCAAAGTGTATCCCAAAGCCTAGTAGTCACGGGTGACCAGACATATGTAGTCACTGTATTCAGTCTGTGATCAACTCTTACCCTCCACTATGCTGGTGGGGTGCCTGGACACACTCCTGTACTTCTCCTCGAATAGGCGATGAAACCCTTCCGGGGGGTACAGTCTGTGTTTCCTTCTCAGCGTGCCACAGAGAGATCTGACGTAGGGATGTTTCCTCGATGCGTCACCCGTGACGTTGCAAGGCTAAACCAAGTGGTATATCCTGGGGGGATCCGTAGGGACAGAAGACCGGCTCAGTATCCCAAGAGAGACTTGCAAGTAAGTGGAGCAATAAAGCGGTAAACCTCAGCAGATTCTACTTTCGAGTTGGTGCATTTCTTTTTGACTTTGTGTCAGTATATAAAGTATATTAGTGTTTAGGAAGTTTCTGAGCGCAGTGTGGTGGGTAAGTTACTAGATAAAATCTGCAGCACTGTTAGACAGAGGAATCTAAGCTTTATGCTGTGTGAGCTAACTCTGTGTGCTGAACGCTGCATATCATCTTGACAAGTAGCATTTAGATAGCAGCTAAATCCCACAGCATAAAGCTTCCTATCTGTGTGCTTTCTATGCAGCTCTGGTCACTGCAAACACTAATAAATTCCAGGGGGGGAGGGAAGGGGGTTAGAGCCCTTCACAAAGGAAAGCAGTCAGAATTCATTGTGGCACAAGGTATATGGTAATGAAGTGAGAACATAAACATGAGACAAATATGTAGAATTATAAGGTACATGTAATTGGATGAAATAGGTGATAAGGCAGGGGGACATATGTATATATACATATGTCCCCCTCACTTATTACGTATTTCACATATATATATATATATATATATAATCTTGGGCAGAGCCATCTATCTGAGGGGTGGGGCTTTATTTCATGGGGTGCGGTCTAGCGACCCCCCCACATTCGAAGTTCACCAACCTCCACTGATTTAGCATATCGATGACGAATCCAGCTTCCTCCAATAGTTTGTGCCCCACGAGCTGGACTCCAAAGGGGGCACGCAACGATTGGCGGAAGCCGGATTCGTGCTCATAACAGGAGGAGATGCGGGTGGAAGATCGGCGGTATGTTTTACCGTAACAAAATCGTAAGTATTTTAAAAAAGAAATGTCTTTGTAAAGTTTAATGACTTAAAGTGCCCCTGTTTTTAAGATCATTTTTAAATACTGGGCTTTAATTCATTAAACTTTACAATCACTTTATTGGAAAAACTATTTTACAGTACATTGTCCCTTTAATATAAAGAAAGCTTTATAAAGAAGAGTTTTAGAATTCTTGAGTATCTCCCTTTTTAAGGAGGATTATCATATACAGTATATATGAAATGTAGACAACAGTGATATGCTCTGGATAATGGCAGTTCTGTCTTACTAGCTGTCAAACATAAGGAGCTCAGCCTGGTTATAAATGCATCTCTGCACTTAACTGTCGCCTTGTTAGATTTTCTGAAGATTGTTGGCAGCTGATGATTAAGTCTGGGTTAATTTTTGTACCAGCATCTGTTCTAACGTTTACATCACATAATACAGTTAGATATATGTTGTCACGTAGATAGAGCACATTTAACTTTAAAACTATTTTGTTGAAGCGTCAGAATCTTATCGATTGTGCGATGCAATAAGTGGCTCGTTTCTTTCCACTAGTGCAATGCTTTGTGCAGTTGCAAGAACTGTAAATATGGTCTAAGCTGTTTTTTTACTATCAAAAATATACTTGAAGTTCTTTCAGTTTCTTGACTATCATGTTTTCAGTTTCTGAGCTGCAAACACAATAAACTTACTGTATTCTGATTTCATGGCAAACTGACCTTTAAATAAGACAATGATTCTGTTCATTATGCATTTATGCATTTGTGTGTATATATATATATATATATATATATATATATATATATATATATATATATATATATATATATATACGCTACATACATTACTGTTGTAAACTATATTTATATTAAAATATATTTTAAAAACATTTAATGCTGTCATCTTGTTATCACAATTTGAGTTGTTTTGCAGTCCAGAGACACATCCCATGAAAAACCTTGAGTTTTTGCATCTTCCCTTTGCTGTGTCAAGTGCAGAACAAATATAATATGTTCCTGCACATATTAAGCAATTACTGTGCAGCATTTAGGAGAGTCTGGGTTCTCTATGGAATGTCGTCTAATCCTCCTCCTGGGAGTGCAAAACTACAATTTAAAGTACACAAAAATCAGAATAAAGTCCTATGTACAATTAAGCCTATGGGGAATTCCGTTTTGCTTTTCTATAACTAGTAACACCATGGCTTCCTTATCTTCACTGCTGAATAAATTATTCATAATGCTGGCATTGTAAACAGTTTTGAAATAATCTGTGTTTTGTAGTGGTTAAAATGATTTCTTTCCTAAGATATGGAGAGTCCACAACGTCATCAATTACTAGTGGGAATATCACTCCTGGCCAGCATGAGGAGGCAAAGAGCACCACAGCAAAGCTGTTAAGTGTCACTCCAATACCCATAATCCCCAGTCATTCTCTTTGCCTCTGTCAATGGAGGAGGTGAAGTTTGGTGTCTGAAGAAAATTGGATTTCTTTTCGCTACAAGCAAGTTTTTTAGGTATAGCTGTAGTCCACGTCAATCTCTGCAGTAGAGTAGTGGTGACTTTGTAAGGTGGGCCTTGCTCTGTTTTCCTAATATATTTGCTGCCCATGGTATAGAAAGCCAGAGTAGATTTACTCTGTTCTTTCTTTTTCTACAGGTCTCTAAGGAGTATGTGTCCTTTAATGCCTTGTAAGCTGTGTCCCTGCCGGACAGCTAGATTGCAGGTAAGTGCATTTTATCTTCTAGGTAATGGGGACTTGCACTTAAAGAAGTTTTATCTGCATATTTCATTGGGACATGTGGTATCCTTTGTAAGGATATTTATGGGCAGGCTGCAGGCACTGATTTATGTGTTTTTGAGACTTAAGGGTTAATTCTTTATTGTTGTGTAAAGCATTCCCTTTTATGTATTTTTATGACTCATAGGGGAGGTCCGGTATAAAGGATTCTTAAATAGTGTATTCGCTTGTGACAGACCCCTCTGTCCTGGGACTATGTGGCTCTCTTGGTTAATTCGTATGTACTTCCCCGTTCGTATTTGTTTTTCTAATCTCCTGAACACCGCTGAAACTGTCAACCTCCCTACGGATTATGGATTCGGGCATTATGTTTAAGTCACCCTGTGCCCATTATAGGTACAGGGTGTGAATCCAACAGTACTGAAGGGGTTAACTCTCCCCTTGTTCAGTTTTGAGAAACTGTATTTTCTGAGACAGGTTTCCTGGCATCAGCTATTGTTTACTGTAATTAGGTTTAGGTGATACGCTTTCACTTTGTTTAATCACCTCCAGAGTCCAGACTGCTAGGTGCCAGGATGGAATCCATTGTTTTCTTGTGTTTGATTGTTTATTTGGTTACGTAATATATTTCTATTGTATCCTGTAAAAGGGCGTCTTTCCTCTATCCATGGAGGTAATTGGATTTCTTCCCAATTATCCCCAGGATAGAGAGGAGGGTTTTACTGGTACCAAGGGAAGCGTTTATGCCTGAGTCACTGTGATTGGCTAATGTACTATACTCGTCCCAATCTCCCATCTTGTCCCCTAGGGGAGTGTCCACCAGGTGGGAGACCTGCATAAATACCAGGCATGTAGCCCTCAATAAAAGAGATTTTCCTGTTTTCCCCTCAAGATGGAGCTTGGTCTCGTGTTTGGGGGGAATTGTTACTTTGAATCAATTGTTTGCCTGTCCAGGAGGGAAGGATTGCATGTATCTTCCCCGTTCGGGGAATTAACTGGGTTCGTGTGTTGCTGTTCCCGTATTCAGGGCATTTTTCATCTGGTATTAACCCTCGATATCCGGGTTATACTATAACATCGCTTTTAAGCTTTTATTTATTCAGCTATATTTGAGGGTTCAGGGTCGGTTATACGTTCTGGTATAATCCTCAGTTGTTTCTTCAGCAGGAGTTAGAGCGCACATTTTTATTTTCTCTGCGCAATTCCTGTGGGCTCATTATTGTTTAATGTGTCTTCAGGTTTTCTGAGGAGTATTTTCTCATGGAAACTATAGTTTGATGGCAATTACTGTTGCTAGGCAGTGGAATGCTGTCAATATGCCTTGACAGACCGGGAGTTGCTTGTGTACAGGGGATAATACTTGTCTTTTGTGTCAGTTGCTGGGACAACTACTAGCAAGTCTAGCAAGTCTTTAGGCATATGTAATTGGCTTCTGAATTGCGGTAGGAAGGCTTCTCAGTTGCTCTGGGGAGTAGGGTCCAGTGTTGGTTCTCTCTTTTAAATGTTTGCAGTAGATGGTTAATTCTTACAACGCTTGGGTTATGAAGACTTCTCTTAAAGTGACAGTAGTCGTTTACTTAAAATTTTCTTTTCCTTTGTTTTGGGGAAATACAAATTTAATTTCAAGCTATGGACAGAGAACTACTGTATGGTATAGTGGTTTACTCTACTGTTTGTTTTAACCTGGTTACTTAGGTTCAATTTCAGGGTATTAAAATTTAAAAGTTTTTTAAATTTATTACCCTGTATATCAAGAGTTATTCTCTCCTGGTGCTTTTGATAAATGTTTATGTCTAAGGCACCAGTTGTTTCACCTATGCAATTTTGTGCTAATTGTTTAGCTAGTATGCTAGAGGGTAAATATAATTGTCTTAATAAATGGATAGAGTCCACAGCTGCATTTTTTACTTTTGGGAAAAAGAACCTGTCCACCAGGAGGAGGCAAAAACACCCCAGCCAAAGGCTTAAATACTCCTCCCACTCCCCTTATCACCCATTCATTCTTTGCCTTTCGTCCCAGGAGGTTGGCAGAGAAGTGTCAGAAGTTTTTAGATAGTCTCTTGTGGAGGGTAGTACTCTTTGGCATGGGACTGGAGTTTTAAGTAGTCCTATCAGCCTCTCAGTGAGAGCATGGATAAAAGTTAGAGTCCGGAGATGCAAGGAGAGTCTTTCTGCGAAACCTTCCCGACTCATATTAACAACTCCACCAGCAATCAGCGTTGACATGTTTTACTGCCTGCTTTCTTCTCTCAAGTCCATGGCAGAGGCGACGCTACTATCTGTCACACTTGATGGGCTGTGTTCCTGTTCCACGGCGTAGATTCCGGTAAGATCGTTTCATTTTACTTTCTCATGAATGTAATGTATTACATAAGTTTTCCCGAGAGGCTAACACCTTGCGGGACTAACTTTAATTCAGGGTCTCAGTGAGGCTCCTTTTGTATCTTGGAATCAAGGGTTAATATCTCCTAAGGGGGGTTATTGAACAGGTTTTTTTTTAATCATGTTTATTATGTGATACAACCTGCTTATGTGTAGTGTTACTTTTGCTTGAGGCCTTGTGGAACATAACGGGCTTGGAAGTGATGCAGCCTTTACGGTCGGGTTCGCTTTTTTTGGACAGTACGGCCTACCTTGTGACCGGGCGTGGTCAGGTTTTTTGCCTCTCCAGTTCTGCATTCCTGACTGTGTGGTGACGGAAAGATTCTGTCCCGCTGGTGTCTGGTGCTAGGAGGTGGTGAGTGCCCCAGCCATTGGGGGTTTAAGGTGCCATTTATATTTATTTTCTAATTTAGTCCAAACTTTGGTATTCATTTCCAGTTATGGAGGACTCTGATGTTGAGATTCAAGTGGTCTCTGATTCAGGTTCTACTTCTTGTTACGAATACAAACCGGCCCAGATGACGCATGACAGTCAGTTATGTTCTGAATGCCGTTGTAGTAGGCCCAATTTATCAGGACTGGGGAATCAAGGGGTCGCTGACCCATCTGCCTCTGGTGGTTCTGTCCCTCGAGTGGCGAGTTCCCTACCACTTATTGTTGCTACACATGCAGGTGACCCAGATTATGCTTATTCTTCCCTGAATGGTGGTTTGTTCCCTCTGGAGGTTGCGGCACGTTTCCTTATTCAAATTCTTATTGCGTTGGCACATCTGCAGCTTCCAGATGTCTCCTTAAGATTATGTTCGTATACGTCAACCCGGGTTCCCTAGGCATGGAGTGGCCCATTCAGTAATCCAGGGGAGCGACTAGTCCTGAGGCTCCAGTGAAGGTGTGCTGTGCTTTTCAGTACAGACTGGCACGCCTTCGGGTTCTGCTACGGCACGTTCTGGCGTTGGAGGATCCCATCCTTAATGGATATAGGGGTTCTGGGTCTTCTTCTCTGAATAGCTCTCAGAATTAATTATAAGGGGATGAAGTAATCTTCTTATAGTCTGATTTAAGTATCCTTTCCTATCTGAGCTTGGACGGGCAGGGTTCTGTTGGGCTGGTCCTGCGGGTATGCCTTTTTTTCATTGGGCGTTAACCTACGGGTTGCCTTTTCCTTTCTTTTTAATCCGGTTAGGATGACTTTTATTTGATTTAACATGCTCATGTTTTGTTTTATTCCTTCAGGAATTTTTCTTCTGGAATCGATACTCACGATTTCGTGATCGCACTGGTTACTTCTACAGAAGTTGTTCTGGGGACGCGTTTAGTCCTCTGTCGTTTATTCTCCCTCCCTGGGGGTGACAAATTCAGCCTTGCACGTAAGGGCTAAGGTTCAGCTCCTTCTGCCTTGATTCCTAGTTCGGTCACATGGTGCCTGTCTGCCTGGCTGATCCGGTTTTGGAGCGAAGTGCTTGCATTATTAATTATGTTTGTTTATTATCTTGTTTTTACAAGTTTCAACTAAGCATTCTGAGAAGACCTGTGGGGCATGGGGGACTGGTTCAGTCCTTATCGGCCTCGAGATGGTTGTCTGGGACTCGGTGGAGTTTTGGTCCGTCACACTCTGTAGATTACGATTCTTCAGGATTTGAGTGTTTTTTCCTTCCCTGCGTGGTTAGAGGATGGAGGTTTTGAGCTTCTTTGCTGACGTTTTGGGTGGTCTTGCCTTTCCAGGGCTGTTGGACTTGTTCCTTTTTTTGGGGACTCATATAGGAGGGCCTTGCTGTCTTCTATTCTGGGAGTTAGTAGTTCCTTATTGGAATAATGGGCTATTTTTCTTATCCTAGCTATGTCTAAGGGTGGTTTCCGGGGTTGGGATGCTATGCAGTCTCTTCCCTGGATGTTGTCCTCTGGGTTTGTACTCTGAGGAGTTTGAGGCCTAGTCTTATTGACTTGCTATTCAGGTGACTTTGTCCCCGATGTTTTCCCTCGGTTATAGAAGTGTGGGTATTGTGTGCCTGTTGGGCTTAGAATCTTTTTAGGTCTGGCGTGCCCTATTGCTCCTTGGATTTGGACTTCTGTATGGGGTGTTCTCTTACCTTTTGGGTTGGGATTTTTTTGTGTGAGTCTTCGACCCGTTCTCCGGGTTAATCTTCTTCTCGGTGTAGTCTGTTTTTTTCTTCAGACGGGGTATGGTGTTTCCTGGGGTTTTGTTTGTCTAAACAATTCTGGGGCTCGGGCTTCCTTTTAGATAATGTTTATATTATGTCTGGTCCGGAAGCTCTTTATTCTCCAGGGAACGTGGACTGTTTCTTATGGTCTTGCTAGTTGTTCTACTAGCAGCTGGGCTAGTAGCTCTGTGTGCTTAGGCTCCTTATGCTTGCTTTTTTCTTGATGGTATATGCTTTCCTTTTGGAGAGTTCCTTTTTTTATGCTCATCAGGGGCGCCTGGATGATTTTCGTTCAGCTCTATTTACGGCTTCCGCGTGTGTACTGCGCTGTCCTTTGTCTGTCTGTGCCCTTCCCTTGAGGTGGGTTATTTTGCCTTTCTTAGAGGTGAGGTTTCCTCTCTCTGAAAGATGTTTGCCCTATTCTGTGTGCAGGTGGGTGGAACAGGTGTTTTGTCCTGTTAGGAGAGTGATTCACTTATTGTTCTGTTTTGTCTGTGATTTTGCAGTTCCATGTTGGACCGCATAGTTCCGCTTATCTTTATAGGTTCTCCTTTGGAGTGCCCGTTGTAGGTGCTATGTGGAGTCTGCCATAGAGTATCAGAGTTTCATAGGACTGTCTTTTTCTACCTATCTCTATGGGGATCTTGCTTGGAAGTATCTGTTTGTAGGTGCTTTTGGAAGGATTCCGAGCTCTGTTGGAGTGTCTGGGGCCATCCTTTTTCTATGGGGGCTGGTGGTTTGGACCCTTTCTGTTCTTTTGTCTTTAGACCTGTGACTTGGGCTGGTCCAGTGTGGACTAGGATTTGAGATGAGTTGTGTCTCCTCGGTTTGTGGAGGTCTGGTGAGCCTTTTTTTGAGGTCCTGTGCTCCTTGTTGCTGGGCTACGTGTGTTGGCCTTGCGGCTTTGGATAACCTGAGTGTACCCACCACTTGGTGGATGTTACTCTATTCTCGGCTGCTTTCTCTTGTCTGTAAATGCTCCATTTTTTTCAGTCATCTTGGTATGACTGCTGCATTTGGTGCTCAGAGGTTGCTTCTCTGGGGATCACGCACGTGTTGGTGAGAATTTTTCGATAATCAGAGTTTCTGGCGACTTGGGACTACAGTTTCAGTCGTTTGTTTGGGCGATTGCTCTGATATTTTCAGAGAAGTTTGTTTCTCTGTTCTGTTTCCCGGTTTCAACCTTGTGGTTCAGTGATGTCGGGGTCTGGGTGTTGCTTTCCATTGTTTAGGGTACCCTTGGGGTCCCTGTGAGCATGGCTCGCCTTTTTTGAGGCTTTCCACTTTCTTTGGATTTATTGTGCCCTGTTCTGGGAATCCTTGTTTGCTCCTCCATGTCTTCTCCCTTTTTGGAGTTTTTGTTGCTTCCCTTTCTATGAAGGGGTGTGTGGTTAAGGTTCGTCCTTTGGGCGATGGTATCTTCTGGAGGTGTGTTTGCTCGGTTGCATCCGTTTTGTGGACTCTAGTACAGCTTATGGACTATCTGTGGGTCAGTGTCCTTAGGGCCGTGTTTTCCTTTTCAGATATTTCTGGCTTCGGACAAAGCGAGATTTTTTCTGGGATTGTGGCTGTGAGTCCACAGCTCCCTGTCCGTGCTTTTATGGGGGGCGGTTGTAATTTAGTTCTTCTGGCACCTTTTCATCCTGATATTTCTTCTGCTGTTCCTTGTTCCTTGACAGAATGACTGGGGGATGAGGGGAGTGGGAAGAGTATTTAAGCCTTTGGCTGGGGTGTCTTTGCCTCCTCCTGGTTGCAGGTTCTTTTTCCCAAAAGTAATGAATGCAGCTGTGGACTCTTTTTCCACCTGAAGAAAAGAAAATTATCAGGTAAGCATAATTTATGTTTTTTTGCCCTATGAGCCCGATGTGTCTCAGGAGGATGCTGTTTAGACAATGCCACAGCTTGTTCCTCAGATGTCCGAAGCCTCTATAGAGTCACATACAGTGCCCTGCAGTTCCTCTCAGCTTCCTGGAAGAGCTTATTTGCCTGCAGAAATTGCTGCACAGGTATCTTCGGTCTCTGCGTCATTATCTGCTTTTCCTATGCTTAAAGGGACAGTCAACATCAGAATTTTTGTTGTTTTAAAATATAGCTAATCCCTTTATTACCCATTCCCCAGTTTTGCATAACCAACACAGTTATATTAATATACTTTTTACCTCTGTGATTACCTTGTATCTAAGCATCTTCTCACAGCCCCCTGATCATATGACATTTTATTTATTATCTATTGACTTTAATTTTAGCCAATTAGTGCAGTGTCTGCCACAAGCCACGGGTGTGATCACAATGTTATCTATATGGTTTACATGAACTAGCTCTCCCCTGTTGTGAAAAGCAAATAAAAAAGCATGTGATAAGAGGTGGCCTTCAAGGGCTTAGAAATTAACATATGAGCCTTCCTAGATTTAGCTTTCAATTAAGAATACCAAGTGAACAAAAGCAAAATTGGTGATAAAAGTAAATTGGAAAGTTGTTTAAAATTGCATGCCCTATTTGAAAGATGAAAGGTTTTTTTTGGACTTGACTGTCCCTTTAAGGGAAAACGCAAGAGGAAAATTTGAGTTTCAGTTTGTAAGGTTTTTGTTCTACCTACTGCTAGACAGATTGCCCTTCCTCATAAGTCTGATGAGGAGGATACGTCGGTTGCCTCTGAGGGTGAAATCTCAGATTCGGACAGTATAATGCCTTCATCTGATGCTGAAGAAGTAACCTTCAGATTTAAAGGGACACAAATCCCACATTTTGTTCTTTCATGATTCAGATAGAGCATGCAATTTTAAGCAACCTTCTAATTTACTCCTATTATCAATTTTTCTTCGTTCTCCTGCTATCTTTATTTAAAAAGCAGGAATGTGATGCATAGGAGCCGGCCCATTTTTGGGTGAGAACCTGGGTTATGCTTGCTTATTGGTGGATAAATGTAAGCCTCCAATAAGCAAGCGCTATCCATGGTTCTGAACCTAAAATGGGCTGGCTGCTAAGATTTACATTCCTACTATTAAAATAAAGATAGCAAGAGAAAGAAGAAAAATTGATAATAGGAGTAAAATAGAAAGTTGCATAAAATGTCATATCTGAATCATGAAAGAAAAAATTTGGGTTCAGTGTCCCTTTAAGCTTGAACACCTTTGTGTATTGTTAAAGGAGGTTTTGGCTACTTTGGACTACTCTGATACTCCTGTCGTTGTCAACCCTAAGAAGTCTAGTAAACTTAATAAATATTATAATGTTCCTTCCTTCGTGGAAGTGTTTCCTGTTCCAGTCCGTGCAACAGAGATTATTTCACAGGAAAGGGAGAAGCCAGGGATACCTTTTTCCCCGCCTCCTGTCTTTAAATAGATGTTTCCTGTCGCTGACTCCATTAAAGATTCATGGTGTATGGTACCTTAAGTAGAAGGGGCCTTTTCCCCTCTGGCTAAGAGAACTACAATCTCTATAGAGGATAGCTGTTCTTTTAAGGATTCAATGGATAACAAGCTGGAGGCTTATTTGAAGGTGATGTATGTTCATCAAGGTCTTCTATGGCAACCTGCAGTTTGTATTGCCACTGTGTCAAGTGCGGCACCTTATTGGTGTGATGCCTTGTCTGATTCTTTTTTTGGTAGAGACTCCTTTGGAGGAGATCCAAGACATAATTAAGGCTCTCAAGCTAGCCAATTCCTTGCAACCATGCAAGTTGTTAAAATAGGAGTCAAGATATCTGGCTTTGCTGTGCTAGCCCGCAGGGCGTTGTGGCTAAAGTCTTGGTCAGCTGATGTTACCTCTAAGTCCAAGCTTCCAGTGCTTCCTTACAAGGGAAAGACCTTGTTTGGACCTGGCCTGACAGAAATAATTTCTGATATTATGGGTGGAAAAGGGTCTTTTCTACCGCAAGACAAGAAGAACAGACCTAAGGACGTCAAATTAATTTTCGTTCTTTTAGTGCATTTGAGGGAAGTCTTACTCTCCCTCTTCCAAGCAGGTACCGTCCAAGTCTTTTTGGAAACCCAGCCAGACTTGGAGCTTGGGCAAGCAATCAAAGAAACCCACAGCATGTCTCTGTCAGCATGTAGGGTTTGCCCCGATCCGGGATCGAATCCAGAGGGGGGGCAGATTTTCTAAAAGAATTCAAAACTTTCCCTCCCATGGGCAGATTTCACCTCTCTAGTTTATCTGCAGTCCAGGTAAAAAGAGAGGCATTCTTGAACTGCATTCTGAACTTTTTCTCCCTGGGAGTGATAGTTCCAGTAAGGGAACAGGGCCTAGGATTCTATTCTAAAAGTTTCTCAGAGTACTGTCCTTCAAAATGGAATCCATTCGTTCCATTCTTCCTTTGGTCCAGAGTGTCGGTTCATGACGACCATAGACCTGAAGGATGCGTATATTTATGTTCCCATCCACAGGCATCATCACAAATTTTTGAGATTCACTTTTCAAGACAAACATTTTCAGTTTGTGGCTCTTCCATTTGGCCTTGCCACAGCTCCCAGAATTTTCTCAAAGGTTCTGGGGGCTCTCTTGGCAGTGATCAGGTCTCAGGGAATTGCGGTAGCGGCATTCCTGGATGACTTATTGGTTCAGGCGCCATCCTTTCAACTATCAGACTCTCATACAGAGATCTTGTTGTCTTTTCTACATTTCCATGGATGGAAAGTGAATCTGGAAAAGGGTTCACTTGTTCCAGCTACAGGAGTAGTTTTTCCTACGAACCATAATAGATTCCTTATCTATAAAATGATCTCTAACAGAGCTCAGAAATACCAATATTATTTCCTCTTGCCTCTCTCTGCAGTCTACTGTTTGGAGGTAATTGGTCTGATGGTCGCTTCCATGGACATCTTTCCCTTTGCTTGATTCAATTTGAGAGCTCTCTAGTTATGCATGCTCAGTCAATAGAACGGAGACCATTCGGATCTGTCTCAGAGGATAGATCTAGATCAGTCGACAAGAGACACTCTTCCGCGGTAGTTTTCTCAGGATCATCTGTTTCAGGGCACATGCTTCCAGAAACCTTCCTGGGTAATTGTGCCACGGACGCTAGCCTACTGGGCTGGGGAGCAGTCTGGGAGCTGAAATTCACAATTGCTGTCTACTGCCATTCACATTCCAGGAGTTGACAGCTGGGAAGCGGATTTCCTGAGAAGACAGACATTTCATCCCAGAGAGTGGGCTTTCCATCCGGAGGTGTTCGCTAGGTTAACCCGCAAATGGGCGGTGCTGGAGTCAAGAGATCTGCAGGCCGCCCTGATAGATGCTCTGGCAGTTCCTTGGGATTTCAGTCTAGCATATCTGTTTTCTCTCCTTCCACGAGTCATTGCTCGTATCAAACATTGGTAATTCTAATAGCTCCTGCATGGTCTCGCAGGATCTGGTATGTAGACCTAGTGACAATGTCATCTTATCCACCTTGGAGGTTGCCTCTGAGGAAGGACCTTCTATTTCAGGGTCCCTTTCTTCATCCAAATCTTGTTTCTCTGAAGCTGTCTGCTTGAAGATTGAACGCTTAGTTCTGTCTAAGCGGGGGTTTTCTAAGTCAGTCATTGAGACCATGATCTTGGCTCGCAAGCCTGTTACTAGGAAGATTTACCATAAGGTATGGCGTTAATACCTTTATTGGTGTGAATCCTAGGGCTACTCTTGGAGTAGTGTCAGGATTCCTAGGATTTTGTCCTTTCTCCTGGAAGATTTGGAAAAAGGATTGTCAGTCAGTTCTCTGAAGGGTCAGATTCTGCACTATCTATTTTGTTACACAAACGTCTGACAGATGTGCCAGATGTTCAATCTTTTTGTCAGGCCCTGGTCAGGATCAGGCCTGTGTTTAAATCTGTTACTCCTCCTTGGAGCCTTAACCTTGTTCTTAAGGTTTTCCAGCAGGCTCTGTTTGAGCCTTTGCATTCCATAAATATTAAGTTGTTATCTTGGAAGAGTTATCTAGGAGAGTCTCAGAACTCTCGGTCTGGCAGTGTGATTTTTCCTTACCTTATCTTTCATGCTGATAAGGCAGTCCTTCGTTCTAGGTTGGGTTTTCTTCCTAGAGTGTTTACAGATAGAAATGTTATTCAGTAAATTGCTGTTCCTCTATGTCCTATTCCTTCTTCTCATAAGGAAAGTTTGTTACACAACTTGGATGTTGTTCGTGCTCTGAAATTCTCCCTACAGGCGACTAATTTTCACCAGTCCTCTGTCCTGTATGTTTTTTTTTCTCTAGAAACCGTAAAGGTCAGAAGACTACTGATACTTCTCTTTCCCTCTGGTTGAGAAGTATAATTTGTTTTGCTTATGAGACTGCTGGTCAGCAGCCTCCTGAAAGTTTTTACAGCTCATTCCACAAGGGCTGTCTCCTCTTCTTTTTCTTGGGCTTTCAAAGATGAAGCTTCTGTGGATCAGATTTGCAAGGCTGCAATTTCATCCTCTCTGCATACTTTTTCCAAATTTTCCAAATGTGATACTTTTGTCTCGATTGAGGCCTCTTTAGGAAGAAAAGGCTCTTTAAGCGGTGGTGCCTTTTGTTTAGGTCTGCCTGTCTTGCTATCACTCCCTAGTCACCTGTGTCCTCTAGCTTGGGTATTGGCTCCCACTAGTAATTGATGATGTTGTAGACTCTCCATATCTTAGGAAAGAAAACAAAATGTGTGCTTACCTTATAAATTTCTCTTTCCGGATATGGAGAGTCTACGACCCCACACTTAATTAAGACAATTATTTTTCACTACACCTCAGGCACCTCTACACCTTTGTGTTATTCCTTTTTCCATTTCCCTTCAGTTGAATGACTGGGAATTATGGGTAGGGGAGTGACATTTAACAGCTTTGCTGTGGTGCTCTTTGCCTCCTCCTGCTGACCAGGAGTGATATTCCCACTAGTAATTGATGGCGTTGTGGACTTTCCATATCCAGAAAGAAAGAAATTTATCGGGCAAGCATAAATATTGTTTTTAATGTTACTTTGATGAAATAGTTTTTCATACCCCTCAGGGTGGCTGTCCATTGAGGAACTAAGCCTGCAGTAAGCCCCATGCTTGCCAATACAAACTCTGTGGGATGCTGTGGGAGTTCACCACTGCAGTCTTGGGATGTCAGGACTTTTCCTAAATGTAAACTATAGCTGTAACCAACAATTGCATTTGCAAGCAGATGATGACAAGCTCATTAAAGTCTATATTGACAAAGGATTCAAAATACCTACTTAGAGCATGTTATTTTTGCTTTACTGATTTAGATAACTAAGGCCTAAATTTAGAGTTGGGCGGTAGCCGTGAAAACCAGCGTTAGAGGCTCCTAACGCTGGTTTTTACCGCCCTCTGGTATTTGGAGCCAGTCATTAAAGGGTCTAACGCTCACTTTTCAGCCGCGACTTTTCCATACCGCAGATCCCCTTACGTCAATTGCGTATCCTATCTTTTCAATGGGATCTTTCTAACGCTGGTATTTAGAGTTGTGGCTGAAGTGAGCGTTAGAAATCTAACGACAAAACTCCAGCTGCAGAAAAAAGTCAGTAGTTAAGAGCTTTCTGGGCTAACGCCGGTTCATAAAGCTCTTAACTACTGTGCTCTAAAGTACACTAACACCCATAAACTACCTATGTACCCCTAAACCGAGGTCCCCCACATCGCCGCCACTCTATTTAAATTTTTTAACCCCTAATCTGCCGCTCCGTACGCCGCCGCCAACTACGTTATCCCTATGTACCCCTAATCTGCTGTCTAACACCGCCGACCCCTATATTATATTTATTAACCCCTAATCTGCCCTCCACAACGTCGCCTCCACCTGCCTACACTTATTAACCCCTAATCTGCCGAGCGGACCGCACCGCTACTATAATAAAGTTATTAACCCCTAATCCGCCTCACTCCCGCCTCAATAACCCTATAATAAATAGTATTAACCCCTAATCTGCCCTCCCTAACATCGCCGACACCTAACTTCAAGTATTAACCCCTAATCTGCCAATCGGAGCTCACCGCTACTCTAATAAATTTTTTAACCCCTAAAGCTAAGTCTAACCCTAACACTAACACCCCCCTAAATTAAATATAATTTAAATCTAACGAAATAAATTAACTCTTATTAAATAAATTATTCCTATTTAAAGCTAAATACTTACCTGTAAAATAAGCCCTAATGTAGCTACAATATAAATTATAATTATATCTTAGCTATTTTAGGATTAATATTTATTTTACAGGCAACTTTGTAATTATTTTAACCAGGTACAATAGCTATTAAATAGTTAAGAACTATTTAATAGCTACCTAGTTAAAATAATTACAAAATTACCTGTAAAATAAATCCTAACCTAGCCGCATCTTCAATCTTCTTTCTTCCGGAGCGGAGCCATCTTCTTCCAAGCCGACGCGGAACATCCTCTTCAACCGACGCCTACTAGCCAAATGACGGTTCCTTTAAATGACGTCATCCAAGATGGCGTCCCTCGAATTCCGATTGGCTGATAGGATTCTATCAGCCAATCAGAATTAAGGTAGGAATATTCTGATTGGCTGATGGAATCAGCCAATCAGATTCAAGTTCAATCCGATTGGCTGATCCAATCAGCCAATCAGATTGAGCTCGCATTCTATTGGCTGATCGGAACAGCTGATAGAATCCTATCAGCCAATCGGAATTCGAGGGACGCCATCTTGGATGACGTCATTTAAAGGAACCGTCATTCGGCTAGTAGGCGTCGGTTGAAGAGGATGTTCCGCGTCGGCTTGGAAGAAGATGGCTCCGCTCCGGAAGAAAGAAGATTGAAGATGCGGCTTGATAGAAGACTTCATCCCGATGATGGACTTCCGACTTCAGCCCGATGATGGAGTTCTTCAGCTGCCGCTTGGATCCAGACTTCAGCCCGAGGATGGACGTCACTCTTCAGCCCCCCGCTTGGGCTTGGATCAAGACTTCGGACCCTCTTCTGGACAGATCGGGACCCGGTGAGGTGAAGACAAGGTAGGAAGATCTTCAGGGGCTTAGTGTTAGGTTTATTTAAGGGGGGTTTGGGTTAGATTAGGGGTATGTGGGTGGTGGGTTGTAATGTTGGGGGGGGTATTGTATGTTTTTTTTTTTACAGGCAAAAGAGCTGAATTCTTTGGGGCATGCCCCGCAAAGGACCCTTTTCAGGGCTGGTAAGGTAAAAGAGCTTTGTACTTTTTTATTTTAGAATAGGGTAGGGCATTTTTTTATTTTTGGGGGTCTTTGTTATTTTATTAGGGGGCTTAGAGTAGGTGAATTAGTTTAAAATTGTTGTAATATTTTTCTAATGTTTGTAAATATTTTTTTATTTTTTGTAACTTAGTTCTTTTTTATTTTTTGTACTTTAGTTTATTTAATTGTAGTTATTTGTAGGTATTGTATTTAATTTATTGATAGTGTAGTGTTAGGTTTAATTGTAGATAATTGTAGGTATTTTATGTAATTAATTTATTGATAGTGTAGTGTTAGGTTTAATTGTAACTTAGGTTAGGATTTATTTTACAGGTAATTTTGTAATTATTTTAGCTAGGTAGCTATTAAATAGTTCTTAACTATTTAATAGCTATTGTACCTGGTTAAAATAATTACAAAGTTGCCTGTAAAATAAATATTAATCCTAAAATAGCTAAGATATAATTATAATTTATATTGTAGCTATATTAGGGTTTATTTTACAGGTAAGTATTTAGATTTAAATAGGAATAATTTATTTAATAAGAGTTAATTTATTTCGTTAGATTTAAATTATATTTAATTTAGGGGGGTGTTAGGGTTAGACTTAGCTTTAGGGGTTAAAAAATTTATTAGAGTAGCGGTGAGCTCCGATCGGCAGATTAGGGGTTAATACTTGAAGTTAGGTGTCCGCGATGTTAGGGAGGGCAGATTAGGGGTTAATACTATTTATTATAGGGTTATTGAGGCGGGAGTGAGGCGGATTAGGGGTTAATAACTTTATTATAGTAGCGGTGCGGTCCGCTCGGCAGATTAGGGGTTAATAAGTGTAGGCAGGTGGAGGCAACGTTGTGGGGGGCAGATTAGGGGTTAATAAATATAATATAGGGGTCGGCGGTGTTAGGGGCAGCAGATTAAGGGTACACAGGGATAATGTAGGTAGCGGCGGTTTACGGAGCGGCAGATTAGGGGTTAAAAAAAATATGCAGGTGTCAGCGATAGCGGGGCGGCAGATTAGGGGTTAATAAGTGTTAGGTTAGGGGTGTTAGACTCGGGGTTCATGTTAGGGTGTTAGTGTTAGGTGCAGACGTAGGAAGTGTTTCCCCATAGAAAACAATGGGGCTGCGTTAAGAGCTGAACGCGGCTTTTTTGCAGGTGTTAGGTTTTTTTTCAGCTCAAACAGCCCCATTGTTTCCTATGGGGGAATCGTGCACGAGCACGTTTTTTGAAGCTGGCCGCGTCCGTAAGCACCGCTGGTATCGAGAGTTGCATTGGCGTTAAATTATGCTCTACGCTCCCTTTTTGGAGCCTAACACACTGAAAACTCAACCATTCTGTGAACTCTAAATACCAGCGGTATTTAAAAGGTGCGGGGGGAAAAAAGCACGCGTAGCTAACGCACCCCTTTGGCCGCCAAACTCTAAATCTAGCCGTAAGTGTGTGTAATTTTTGCATTACTGAGTTAGATAACTGTGTTTAGCATCTCCTGAGCAGAATTACAGCTGGTGATGAGCAGAGCTATGTAACTTCCACACATAGTTAGCTCTTAGGCCATGTTCTCTGGCTCTCGGGTGGGACTTTATCTATGTGTTTAACCCATGTGTAGAGGGCTAAACACATAGTTACCCAGGGTCAATAATACATAACTTACATGCTCTATTGAATTAAAGCATGTAGTTGTCACTTTAGAATGTTCCTTTGATTTATCTTATGTAGTTGACTTGTATAGGGTACAACATAGATTGAGATGTACATTTTTGGAGACAGGATTTGTTATGTGATACAAAGATAGCGCAGCACATTTGTTTTGTGTTTGCCACCGTATGTTATATTAGGTGGAACATATCTGAAATACCTATTATGCCATCTTTATCTCTAGAAACTTTCAGACTTCTTTCAGACTTCTAGTTTAATATTACAACTAATACTCACTCTAAAAGTTGTACCATTTTGTTCATTGAAGATTTATTTAAGGAGTATTATATTTTATGTTTCATTTAAGATGTATTTCATATTGAATGTCCAGTGAATATCATTAAGGGCTCGATTTATCAAGCTTTCTCCTCCCCTACGACTGCAGGTTCTTACAAGAGAACCTGCAGCCACGCTTTATCAAGCAACGGTCATCAGACCGCTGCTTCTCTACCCTCTTCTCCACCTCGCAGGTGTAGAATTTCAATCTCCCCGGTCTCGTCCAACCGGGGAGATTGACAGCTCTTGCCCGCATGTTGTTTGCTGTGCGCGGGCAGGGGACGGGATTGCACTGGAGCGCAAAATAGCAGCCATGTGCAATGCTAAATTCTGCCAGCGGATTGCTGCCTGCCAAAGGCAAGCTGGGGTGGACAGGGGTGAATATGTACGCCCCTGTCTGTCCTTGCTTGATAAATCGAGCCCTAAGTATCATTTTTGCTGTGAGAGATAACATATCTATTAGTAGTATCTCATACCTACTATCATGTGGTGAGATGTGCAATACTACTGAGAGATGCATTATAATTCATTCCTAATATAGTGATAATGCAAGTTGTATGATTAAATCATTTGTGGTATAGTTGTAGTGATCAACATGTTTTCAGACTTGGTTTTAATTACAATGATACCTAAAAATGTTTTTAAGTTGATTAAATTAATTTTAAAATGATCAAATGAGCAATAATTATATTTCATTTATTCCTATGGTAAATACTATGTTCTCATGTTAATGGTATATAAAACAGAATATTTATTATGGCTTTGGAGTAAATGGGTTAAAAAGACATAAAACCCAACATTTTTCTTTAAAGATTCAGGTAAAACATAAAACATTTTTGTTATCCTTTGTTGAAAAGCAGGAAGGCAAGTCCAGGAGTGTGCACGTGTCTGCAGCACTTTACGGCAACAGTTTTGCAACAATATTATACATTAGTAAGAGCTCTAGATGGCGGGACTATTTCCTGTCATGCAGTATCCAGATGTGCACACTACCTATCTAGATATCTCTTCAACAAAGAATAACGTAAGAAAGACGCAAATTTCATAATAGAAGTAAATTGGAAACTTTTTTTCAAATTAGATTCTCTATCTGAATCACGAAAGAAAAAAATGTAAGCTTAATGTTCCTTTTAATATGTGTTCATCATTGTTAACCAATGAATGTATGTTATAGACTATTTAAAGGGACATTCCGGTCAAAATTTAAATGCCCATAAATGAATTACATCTTTGAATAGAAACATATTTGCAATATACATGTATAGTCAAACATGCTCTCTCCCCCCTCTCTTTTGCTCTCTCTTCCCCCCTCTCTTTTGCTTTCTCTCCCCTCTCTCTTTTGCTTTCTCTCCCCTCTCTCTTTTGCTTTCTCTCCCCCCTCTCCTTTGCTCTCTCTCTCCCCTCTTTTGCTTTCTCTCCCCCCTCTCCTTTGCTCTCCCTCTCCCCTCTTTTGCTCTCTCTCTCCCCTCTTTTGTTCTCTCCCCCCTCTTTGGCTCTCCTCCCCCCTCTTTGGCTCCCCCCCTCCTTTGGCTCCCCCCCTCTTTGGCTCTCCCCCCCCCCCTCTTTGGCTCTCTCCCCTCTTTTGCTCTCTCTCCTCTTTGGCTCTCTCTCCCCCCCCCCTTTGGCTCTCCCCCCCCTTTGGCTCTCTCCCCCCCCTTTGGCTCTCCCCCCCCCTTTGGCTCTCTCTCCCCCCTCTTTGGCTCTCTCCCCTCTTTTGCTCTCTCTCCTCTTTGGCTCTCTTTCCTCTTTGGCTCTCTCCCCCCCCTTTGGCTCTCTCCCCCCCTCTTTGGCTCTCTCCCCCCCTCTTTGGCTCTCTCCCCCCCTCTTTGGCTCTCCCCCCCCTCTGGCTCTCCCCCCCCTCTTTGGCTCTCTCTCCCCCCTCTTTGGCTTTCTCTCCTTTTTGGCTCTTTTTCCTCTTTGGCTCTCTCTCTCCCCTCTCTTTGGCTCTCTCCCCCCCCCCCTTTGTCTCTCTCCCCCCCCTTTGTCTCTCTCCCCCTACCCCTTTGTCTCTCCCCCTACCCCTTTGTCTCTCCCCCACCCCTTTGTCTCTCTCCCCACCCCCCTTTGTCTCTCTTCCCCCCCCTTTGTCTCTCTCCCCCCCCCTTTGTCTCTCTCCCCCCCCCTTTGTCTCTCTCCCCCCCCCCCTTTGTCTCTCTCCCCCCCCCCTTTGTCTCTCTCCCCCCCCCCCTTTGTCTCTCTCCCCCCCCTTTGTCTCTCTCCCCCCCCCCCTTTGTCTCTCTCCCCCCCCTTTGTCTCTCTCCCCCCCCCTTTGTCTCTCTCCCCCCCTTTGTCTCTCTCCCCCCCTTTGTCTCTCCCCCCCCTTTGTCTCTCTCCCCCCCCTTTGTCTCTCCCCCCCCTTTGTCTCTCTCCCCCCCTTTGTCTCTCTCCCCCCCCTTTGTCTCTCTCTCCCCCCCTTTGTCTCTCTCTCCCCCCCTTTGTCTCTCTCTCCCCCCCCTTTGTCTCTCTCTCCCCCCCCCTTTGTCTCTCTCTCCCCCCCCTTTGTCTCTCTCCTCCCCTTTGTCTCTCTCTCCCCCGCCCCTTTGTCTCTCTCTCCCCCGCCCCTTTGTCTCTCTCTCCCCCGCCCCTTTGTCTCTCTCTCCCCCCCCCCCTTTGTCTCTCTCTCCCCCCCCCTTTGTCTCTCTCTCCCCCCCCCCTTTGTCTCTCTCTCCCCCCCCTTTGTCTCTCTCTCCCCCCCCCCTTTGTCTCTCTCTCCCCCCCTTTGTCTCTCTCTCCCCCCGCTTTGTCTCTCTCTCTCCCCCCCCTTTGTCTCTCTCTCTTCCCCCCCTTTGTCTCTCTCTCTCCCCCCCTTTGTCTCTCTCTCTCCCCCCCCTTTGTCTCTCTCTCTCCCCCCCCCTTTGTCTCTCTCTCTCTCCCCCCCCCCTTTGTCTCTCTCTCCCCCCCCCCCCCCCTTTGTCCCTCTCTCCCCCCCCTTTGTCTCTCTCTCTCCCCCCCCTTTGTCTCTCTCTCCCCCCCCCTTTGTCTCTCTCTCTCCCCCCCCTTTGTCTCTCTCTCTCTCTCTCTCTCTCCCCCCCCTTTGTCTCTCTCTCTCTCTCTCCCCCCCCCCTTTGTCTCTCTCTCTCTCTCCCCCCCCCTTTGTCTCTCTCTCTCCCTCCCCCTTTGTCTCTCTCCCCCCCCCCCCCCCTTGGCTCCCTCTCTGGCTCTGTCTTCACATCGCGGGACCCCGCCCGGCCACGCCCCATCGCGGCGACACCCGCCGGCCACGCCCCTCGCGACGCCCGGCCACGCCCCCATCGCAACGCTCCCGTCGGCCACAAACAGCTGTGAGGTCTGGGGAGCGCGTGGCAGCTTCTCACGCAGCAGACCTCACAGCTGTTTGTGTACCTCGCGCTCCCTATCTCACAGCTGCTTTTATGCTGTGTACCTCGCGCTCCCTATCTCAAGGCCAAGTGTTTGTCTCTACTGCGCATGACGGCTTCAGACAAACACTTGGCCTTTTATAATATAGGATGTTTTGCAAATACATGTAGATTATAAAAATACTTCTATTCAAAACAGAAATGGGTTCATCTTGGATTCCAATTTTGGCTGGAATGTCCCTTCAAATGTATTTGGGTAGGGCTCAAGTTATGCCTATGATTAAGGCTAATCTAACCAAAACGTAAAGTACAAGCACTGCTCTGCCTATTTTACTTTTTTTAGATGTTTGTTTCCAGTCATGAATAAATTAGTTGGATTTGAGCAATGTTTCTCTCTGTAACCTTTCACTTGTATCATGTCTTTCACTAGTTAGAGGGATATACAAGAGAAAAAAGAAAACACACTAATTTGTTAGTAATAAAATCATCTACAATACTACTTGCATAAAACTATATATTTAACCCAAGGAGTTACACATAGTGAAAGTCCGCTCTAGACCAGCAACACACTGCTGGCTGAACATATCTGGTGCGCTAACGACAAGAGGCCACCAACCACCAGCTACATACTGTACATACATACTGTAGTTTTTGCTTTTTAATACATGATACCAAGAGATAGCCAAGAAAAACAAGAATACATTTGATTTAAAGGGCCATAATAATGTAAAAAAAGACATGCGCTAATTTGCTAAACCCTGCAAATCTATGTGTTTAACCCACAAAGTACCAATACAAAGCTGCTGATCACTAGTGAAAATGGACGATGACCCAATCACCAGCTGTAGTCGCATGACCCAGCTGTGCAACTGCGCCTGCTGATAAACTCACCATCCGATTCTGCTTGGGACCAGCAATTCTCTGCAGCTCCCTAGCTAAACTATCACTATGTATTTAGCCCCTTTTTGGATGTTAAACACACAGAGTTGCAGAGTCACTAGTAATAAAATGACATGCTTTACGGAAACAGAGCATGTAATCTTTTCCACTATAATTGCTCTTTAATAGACTTCACAGAATAAAATAATCATCTATACTATCATCGCGTTTGTAACGCGTCTGTCTGTGTCGCCAGTTGCACACACATCCTCACCACCCTGCCATTTTCTGAATCCACCTGGATGCAGCGTATGCAGACCCGAAACCTTAAAAGAAAAAAAACACGAAACCACCTGCACAAAATAACTAAAAAACACGCAACCGCCCGAAGTACAACAAAAACCTAAACCGTCAACCCCCACATTGCAAAACAATAAAGCAATTAACCCCTAATCCGCAAATAACATAAAATATTAACCCCTTAACCCCCAACCACCAACATCACAATAAACCTATTTAACCTATTAACTCTTAAACGGCCAACCCCCACATCGCACTAAACCTAATTAACCTCTAAACCGCCAAACCCCCACATCGCAATAACCCTAATTATCCCTAAACCGCCAATCCCCCACATCGCAATAACCCTAATTAATATATTAACCCCTATGCCGCCAACCCCCCACAACGCAAATAACTAATTTACTAAGCCCCCTAACCTAACACCCCCTAAATTAAACCCAATTACTACTAAATTACAATTAAAATAAAAAAACTATCATTTAATTACAGAAAATCTAACATTACAGAAAAAAATAAAGAAAATGATCAAAACTAAAAAAAAATTATACCTAATCCCATTGGGGGCAATCGGCTCTTTTTCAAGCCCCAAAAAATCCTAATCTAAAAAAAACACACCAAAAATTAAAATAAAGCCTAAACCTAAGCCCCAAATAGGTACTCACTGTTCCTGAAGGCCGGCGGAGAAGGTCTTCTTCCAGAAGAATCCATCATCTTCTATCTTCATCCAGAGTGAAGGCGGCACGGAGCGGAGGTGCCTGGATCCTCAGCTGCGGTCTTTAACGGCGGCGGTCCTCTGCCGCGTGGAGGCTCCTCTTCATGCGATAGTCCATCGCACACTGAAAATTGAATGCAAGGTACCCCATATTTATTGGGGTATCTTTCATTCCCATTGGTTGAAATTTTGAAATCAGCCAATAGGATGAGAGCTACTCAAATCTTATTGGCTGATTTGAACAGCCAATAGGATTTCAGTAGCTCTAATCCTATTGGCTGATTTAAAATTTCAGCCAATAGGAATGCAAGGTACCCCAAATTGATTGCGGTACCTTGCATTCAATCTTCAGTCTGCGACGGACATTGGATGAAATTGAGCCTCCATGCTGCCGTGGACCGCCGCCGCTGAGGATCCAGGCATCGGGAACACAGCTCCGCACCTCCGCTCCGTGCCACCTTCACTCCAGATGAAGATAGAAGATGATGGATCCGTCTGGAAGAAGACCTTCTTTGCCGGACTTCAGGAACAATGAGTACCTATTAGGGGCTTAGTTTTAGGCTTCTTTGTTTTAATTTTTGGGGTGTTTTTTTTTTTTTTTTAGATTAGGGTTTTCAGGGCTTGAAAAAGAGCTGATTGCCCCTTTAACGGCAGTAAAAGAGCTGAATGCCCTATAAGGGCAATGCCCATACAATTTTTTTTATTGGTAGTTTAGTATTAGATTAGAGGGTGTTTTTATTTTGGGGGGCGATTTTTTTATTTTTATAGGGGTATTAGTTTAGGTTTAAATTTTTTAGTTTGGATACCTTTTATTTTTTTCTGTAATTTTACTTTTTTTATTTTTTGTAACTTTAGCTTGGGGGGTTATAGTTTTTAAACATAGACAGCCCTCTGGGCAGGCTTTTCGCATAGTTTGTAATAAAATGTTTGTGATTTGAATTATGTTTAATCACAAAAAATGAATACACATTTTCTCTATTTTTGTGTTGGAAATATAAATCAAATATGGTCAGGGAATTCTAGCTTGTTCCGTTATAGAGTGCATTGGAAATATAACCTTAACTCTTATAACATAGGGATATTTTAAGATTAAGAATGTTACCTATGCTTCTTCCAGATGAACCTATTGCTGAGTGGTATTGGTTCAGTTTGTTCTCACTAGGTAGGCTTTGATTTAGATTTAGATCCAGCAGTGATTTTACACATTCTGATTATGTTTTGAAAGTTTCTGTGTAACAAATTAGGATCATATTTTGTGTATTTTTGTGTATCTTTTACAAATTACATTGCACTTGGTATTTTCTCTATTGTAAAATAAAACACAGCTTCAGAAAGTGGCAGGGACAGGACAGTTCCGTGGGCTGAACAGGGGAGTTCCCAGGGTATGTCTGAAGCACTCTCACAATTTTTGTGAAATTTTGTAAGCATTTTAAACAATCTGGTCTCACAGATTTTTCTTGCCAGCTGTATGCAGGTGAAGTTTGCTTATAATTCACAATATACTTATTTAACTGACAGAAAAGTAATGTATACTAAACTATAGACAAAAGCAAGTTAATTGTAGAGAAAACATTTCAGTTTAATTTGTAATTAATACAAACGGAGCCTTTATATCAGCCAAGGTGTTCTCCAGTTACCCTCTCTTTCCCCTTTAAAATTCTGTACCCCAGAGGGTTTCTGTTACTTTCTATGGTAGGGACTTTCAGATTCCACTTTTTTCCTTTTTTTCTTTCTTTTAAATTTAGAATTCAGAGAGAGCAACCCCTGTAAAATCTGCACTATAATTTCTCTCCAAACTAGAGAATGTTTGCTTATCGGGCCCATAGAAAGTAATGAAGGTCTCTGGGAAACTGAAGCTGTCAGTTTTTTAGCTTTATTTTAAAACAAGAAATACAAATGTAATTTGTAAAAGATTCATAGAAACAAAGATTTTAACAGCATATAAAAGCCATAGGCCCAGCAAGTCTGCCCGATATTTCCAAAAAGTATAAACGTATCTCGTTCGTAGGATAGCCTTATGCTTATCCCAGGCATTGTTAAAGTCCCTACAGTGTTTGTCATTACCACTTCTTGTGGAAGTTTATTACATGAATCAATCTCCCTTTCTGTAAAGAAGTGCTTCCACAAATTACTCCTGAATCTACTACTAGTCAGCTTGAGATCATGACCCCTTATTCTTTATTTTTTTCTTTTATGTAAAATACTCACAACCTTAGCTTTACTAAGCCCCTTTTAATATACTTGAAAGCTATACATATTTACGTCATTAAGCCTCTCTTGGTAAGTTTATTTTTTAGACCATGTACCATTTTAGTAGCTCTCCTTTGCACAAATTCCAGTTTGTTTATATCCTTCTGGAGATATGACCTCCAGAACTGCACACAATACTTAAGATGAGGCCTAACTAATGATCTGTAAAGTGGCATAACAACTTTACTATTTCTGCTGCACATACCTCTACTAATACAACTAAGCATTCAAATGGCCTTACTCAATGCAATACTACATTGTTTACTAAAAACTCTATTACAAATTTTTGTATAATCTGCAAACAGACATACTTCCCCTCTAGCACTTTGCTGATATCTCTGATAAATATGTTACACAAAACAGGCCTCAGAACTGACCCCTTACGAACTGACCCCTGAGGAACAACTGTGAAAGCATAATCAGAATTTGTAAAATCGCAATTCTAAATACACTGCTGTATACAAAATAAAATACAAACTAGAAAGTGCAAAGTTTAAATGTAATAAAACTTTCCTGAAGTCTAAAGTAATATACAATACAAAGAACAAAATGTAAATGCAGTAGAACTGTCATGTCATACAGTGCTATATTGCATTGGGCTTGTATCTCCTTCACATACAGAAGAAGTATAGCAAAATCTGCCTTTTAAGAACTTCACTAGGGATCTCGCAGTTTAGATCATCTCACTTGAGAGGAGAGCTTTAGATCAACAGGCCCACGGACTTAATGCTGCGGGTTAACCTACATAGCTCATGGTATTTCTTTTCCATGTAATACTTTACAGTGAGCTGTAAAATTGGCTTCTAATTAATGTGTTTCCAATTGCTTGTGATACCAGAGTTTAAAATGTATGAGAAATTGTTCCTTAGGGTATATTTTTGTATATGAAATAACGGTTTCTGCTAACTGAAATCACAACCCAATATAGTGGGCTGATCTTAGAGGGAGAGATTGTTATCTGTCTAATTATATACACAAAATCCACCAGATTATTGTTTACTCAAAGGCCAGTACTTAGAGAGAACAATGGAAAATGACCCTACTGGTAGCATTATTTTATCTAAACCGTTTTTTTGTAAGCATAACTTAAAGGGGCATAAAACCCTATTTTTTTTTTTTCATGATTCAGATGCATCATGTGATAAAGACAGCTTTCCAGTTTACTTCTATTATCTAATTTGTTTTGTTATTTTGATATCCTTTTGTTTAAAAAGATACCTAGTTAGACTCATAAGCTGCTGATTGGTGGCTGCACATATATGCCTTTTTGTTATTGGCTCATCCAAAGTATTCAGCTAGCTCCCAGTAGTGCATTGCTGCTCCTTCAACAAAGTATAATAGGATAATGAAGCAAATTAAATAACACAAGTAAATTGGAAAGTTTTTTAAAATTGTATGTTCTATCTGAATTATGAAAGAAGCATTTTGGTTTCATATCCCATTAAGTTCAGAAATGTTTAGTATGGGTGGGGATACAGTAGGCAAAATTAGCTATTTCAAATGAGAAAATAAAAGGGAAGGAGCTATTTGTAAACAATTTAATACACTTCAGTAGGTAAAATGGATAGTTAGGAACACATTAACAAGGAGAAAATATTACAGTACATTCTCCCTTTAATAATGGTAGCATATTAACTGTTATTGCAAATAAACACAGTGCTCATATTTATCTCATTGCATTGTATAACCTATGGTGCTAGATAAAGGGGGCACCAGACAGTGTAAAAACCCACCATATATATAATAGATTCCAATAATTAAACGAATAACAAAATATAAATTAAGTTAAAAAGTAATTTGGCAAAATATCAGTGAATTACTTGAGGTGTCACATAGGGAGGAGATGACCAAAAAATAGTTTTAGTAATGCTGGATTCATTTTTTATATTCAACTATGCAATGCTGTTTATAACTGTGAAAATAGTACTGAAATGTGATTCATAAGTAACAGAATGAAGACTATCATCTAGATTACGAGTTTTGCGTTAGAGGCTATGCGTTGCTAACAAGCAGTTTTCCCTCACCACTCACTTACATGCAGCTCTGGTATTACGAGTTTTCAGAAACTCGTCGTTAAAAGACAAGAAGTGAGCGTTGAGCAAAATTTTGCTCATTACCGCACTCCAATACCAGCGCTGCTTAAGTCAGCGGTGAGCTGGTCATACGTGCTCGTGCACGATTTCCCCATAGGAATCAACAGGGAGAGCCGACTGAAAAAAAGTCTAACACCTGCAAAAAAGCAGCGTAAAACTCCTTAACGCAGCCCCATTGATTCCTATGGGGAAATAAGTTATGTCTACACCTAACATGAACCCCGAGTCTAAACACCCCTAATCTTACACTTATTAACCCCTAATCTGCCGCCCCCGACATCTCCGCCACCTATATTATATTAACCCCTACTCTGCCGCTCCGGACACCGCCGCCACCTACATTATAGTTATGAACCCCTAATCTGCTGCACCCAACATCGCAGACACCTACATTATATTTATTAACCCCTAATCTGCCACCCCCAATGTTGCCGCAACCAACCTACACTTTTTAACCCCTAATCTGCCGCCCCAACGTCGCCGCCACTATATTAAAGTTATTAACCCCTTAACTTAAATATAATTTAAATAAATATTCCTATCATTAACTAAATTATTCCTATTTAAAACTAAATACTTACCTATAAAATAAACCCTAAGATAGCTACAATATAACTAATAGTTACATTGTAGCTATCTTAGGTTTATTTTTATTTTACAGGCAAGTTTGTATTTATTTTAACTAGGTAGAATATTTATTAAATAGTTATTAACTATTTAATAACTACCTAGCTAAAATAAATACAAAAGTACCTGTAAAATAAAACCTAACCTAAGTTACAATAACACCTAACCTTACACTATAATTAAATAAATTAACTAAATTAAATACAATTACCTAAATTAAATTAAATTGGCTAAAGTACAAAAAATAAACACTAAATTACTGAAAATAATAAACAAATTACAGATATTTAAACTAATTACACCTAATCTAATAGCCCTATTAAAATAAAAAAGCTCCCCAAAATAAAAAAACCCTAGCCTAAACTAAACTACCAATAGCCCTTAAAAGGGCCTTTTGCGGGGCATTGCCCCAAAGTAATCAGCACTTTTACCTGTAAAAAAAAAATACAAACAACCCTCCCAACAGTAAAACCCACCACCCACACAACCAACCTCCCAAATAAAATACTATCTAAAAAAATCTAAGCTCCCCATTGCCCTGAAAAGAGCATTTGGATGGGCATTGCCCTTAAAAGGGCAGTTAGCTCTTTTGCCGTCCAAACCCTAACCTAAAAATAAAACCCACCCAATACACCCTTAAAAAAACCTAACACTAACCTCCTGAAGATCGACTTACCGGGAGACGTCTTCATCCAAGCTGGGCCGAAGTCCTCAACGAAGCCGGGAGAAGTCTTCATCCAAGCCGGGCGAAGTGGTCCTCCAGACGGGAAGAAGTCTTCATCCAGACGGCATTTTCTATCTTCATCCATCCGGCGCGGAGCGGGTCCATCTTCAAGACATCCGACGCATAGCATCCTCTTCATCCGGAGTCTTCTTACTGAATGAAGGTACCTTTAAGTGACGTCATCCAAGATGGCGTCCCTTAGATTCCGATTGGCTGATATAATTCTATCAGCCAATCGGAATTAAGGTAGAAAAAATCCTATTGGCTGACGCAATCAGCCAATAGGATTGAAGTTCAATCCTATTGGCTGATCCAATCAGCCAATAGGATTGAGCTTGCATTCTATTGGCTGATTGGAACAGTCAATAGAATGCGAGCTCAATCCTATTGGCTGATTGGATCAGCCAATAGGATTGAACTTCAATCCTATTGACTGATTGCATCAGCCAATAGGATTTTTTTCTACCTTAATTCCGATTGGCTGATAGAATTATATCAGCCAATCGGAATCTAAGGGACGCCATCTTGGATGACGTCACTTAAAGGTACCTTCATTCAGCTTTAGTCGTCGGATGAAGAGGATGCTCCGCGTCGGATGTCTTGAAGATGGACCCGCTCTGCGCCGGATGGATGAGGATAGAAGATGCCGTCTGGATGAAGACTTCTGCCCGTCTGGAGGACCACTTCGCCCGGCTTGGATGAAGACTTCTCCCGGCTTCGTTGAGGACTTCGGCCCGGCTTGGATGAAGACGTCTCCTGGTAAGTCGATCTTCAGGGGGTTAGTGTTAGGTTTTTTTAAGGGTGTATTGGATGGGTTTTATTTTTAGGTTAGGGTTTGGGCGGCAAAAGAGCCAACTGCCCTTTTAAGGGCAATGCCCATCCAAATGCCCTTTTCAGGGAAATGGGGAGCTTAGATTTTTTTAGATAGTATTTTATTTGGGGGGTTGGTTGTGTGGGTGGTGGGTTTTACTGTTGGGGGGGTTGTTTGTATTTTTTTTTACAGGTAAAAGTGCTGATTACTTTGGGGCAATACCCCGCAACAGGCCCTTTTAAGGGCTATTGGTAGTTTAGTTTAGGCTAGGGTTTTTTGTTTATTTTGGGGGACTTTTTTATTTTAATAGTGCTATTAGATTAGGTGTAATTAGTTTAAATATCTGTAATTTGTTTATTATTTTCTGTAATTTAGTGTTGTTTTTTTTTGTACTTTAGCTAATTTAATTTAGGTAATTGTTGTTAATTTAGTTATTTTATTTAATTATAGTGTAGTGTTAGGTGTTAGTATAACTTAGGTTAGGTTTTATTTTACAGGTACACTTGTATTTATTTTAGCTAGGTAGTTATTAAATAGTTAATAACTATTTAATAACTATTGTACCTAGTTAAAATAAATACAAACTTGGCTGTAAAATAAAAATAAACCCTAAGCTAGCTACAATGTAACTATTAGTTATATTGTAGCTAGCTTAGGATTTATTTTATAGGTAAGTATTTAGTTTTAAATAGGAATAATGTAGTTAATGAAAGGAATATTTATTAAGATGTATTTAAATTACATTTAAGTTAGTGGGTGTTAGCTTTAGGGTTAGACTTAGGTTTAGGGGTTAATAACTTTAATATAGTGGCGGCGATGTTGGGGGCGGTTAAATGTAGGTAGGTGGCGGCAATGTTAGGGCCGGCAGATTAGGGGTTAATATTTAACTAATGTTTCCGAGGCAGGAGTGTGGCGGTTTAGGGGTTAATATGTTTATTATAGTGGCGGCGACGTTGGGGGCGGCAGATTAGGGGTTAAAAAGTGTAGGTAGGTTGCGGCGACATTGGGGATGGCAGATTAGGGGTTAATAAATATAATGTAGGTGTCGGCGATGTTGGGGGCGGCAGATTAGGGGTTAAAAATTTTATTATAGTGTTTGCAATGCAGGAGGGCCTCGGTTTAGGGGTTAATAGGTAGTTTATGGGTGTTAGAGTACTTTTTAGCACTTTAGTTATGAGTTTTAGGTTACGGTGTTGTACCATAAAACTCTTAACTACTGACTTTTAAATGCGTTGGGGATCTTGACAGGGTAGGGTGTACCGCTCACTTTTTGGCCTCCCAGGACAGACTCGTAATACCGGAGCGATGGAAGTCACATAGAAAAAAGACTTTACAAAGTTTACGTAAGTCGTTTTGCGGTAAGGCCAAAGAAGTGTGTGGTGCCCCTAAACCTGCAAGACTCGTAATAGCAGCAGGCGTAAAAAAGCAGCATTGGGACCTCTTAACGCTGCTTTTTTACCCTAACTCACAACTCGTAATCTAGCCGTATGATTGGATGTTTCTATACTTTTAAATGTTGACTTTTTAACTTTGCTGTTCCAGTGTGGAAATGAACAATCCTAGTAATAAACTGCTAAGCAGAGGTTTCAGAAAGAGCTTGGCATTAAACAAAACACTCAAGCGTTGCATTAGTATGCTGAAATAATGGTAGGTGAGCTTGTTAGCAGTTTATACAAAGAACAATGCTTATGGCTTAGACATTAAAAGCATTTTCACATGAAACAGAACAAATGTAGGTAACCTAAGGTTTTATTTGTAGTGTAGACTAATAAGTAACTATAAAATAAATGGAGTGTGTATAATATATGCTGTGCAGGATGGGAGTATAATTAATATGCTTCCCTAATGAGATGAAGTTTAATTGTGAGAGAACAACTCATTACTTCCAGCTCTTTTGAACAATAAAAAGAGAGGCTATACAAGGATGTCAGAAAGCTGAGGTAGAACATTCTAGAACATATACTGAGAGTTTAACACAATAAACAGATATCTTTTTACCTTATCCATAGGTACCCAGACATACCATGACTTGTTTTACTAACCAGTAGTACATTTATTTGATGTGTACATTTATTTATCACTGGTGTTTCATCCCATAATGAAATTCAAGAATATTTATGTTGAAATAATTTGTATTTTCTTTCAAGTACAAGAAAAAGAGAAACATCCAAAACAAATTCCAATAGATAAAAACGATTATCACAGTCAAGTGTTAAATATGAATCAGTCACATTATCATAGTGCATCAAATCCCTTTATGGGTACGTTACTATAATATAAGTAGTTATTCTAATAGGCGTTTATTGTAGTTATGTCAAATGATCATAGTATCATCATCAGGTAACTGTTCTGTATCATACTATAAAAGATGCAAAGTAATAAACTAGAGAGAAAAGAGGTGTGAGAGGAATAAACATTACTTAGCTTCTAAATGAAAATACTTTGAAGGGTGTGGTAGCTCCATCTGAATGAATCTTTTATTTGCTGTAGTCATGTAACTAAACCATGCTATTTAATATTGTGTTTTAGCTTTCTTATCCCATTTAGTTATTGCCTTTTAATGACCAGTAGAGCCATATTTTATGAACAAATTCAGTAGAATCTTGCATCCAGGCTACTGTTTCTGACATTGCATAAATGTATTTCATTTTGGCAAGTGCTTCAGACCATTGAGGTGCTCCAACCTTCGAAAGCCAAGAATATTTAAAGGGACAGTCCAGTCCAGAAAAACTTTCATGATTCAAATAGGGCATGCAATTTTAAACAACTTTCCAATTTACTTTTATCACCAATTTTGCTTTGTTCTCTTGGTATTCTTAGTTGAAAACTAAACCTAGGAGGTTCATATGCTAATTTCTTAGATATTGAAGGCCGCCTCTAATCTAAATACATTTTGACAGTTTTTCACCACTGGAGGGCATTGGTTCCTTTGTTTCATGTAGATAACAGTGAGCACTGATTGGCTAAAATGCAAGTCTGTCAAAAAGAACTGAAATAAGGGGGCAGTCTGCAGAGGCTTAGATACAAGGTAATCACAGAGGTTAAAAGTATACTAATATAACCGTGTTGGTTAAAACTGGGGAATGGGTAATAAAGGGATTATCTATCTTTTAAAACAACAAACATTCTGGTGTTGTCTGTCCCTTTAAAGTTTATTACACTCAAAATGTACTTCCCTATAAATTAATGAAAATAAGTGTGATGTATATTCATTTTTTATTTTGCTGTAAAATATTTTCCATGTAAAAATATACCACTTTCCCACATAAACCTGACAAAACAAGCTACTTACTACACAGTAATTGCTTAGAGTAGTTCAAAAACTCATTTAAAGCTATCCTTAGGTTTTCAAGTAGATTATCCAAAATAGAAGAAAAAGAGCAGGCACTACAAATGGTGCAATAAAATAAAATAATTTCTCTTGTTAAGTGTATCCAGTCCACGGATCATCCATTACTTGTGGGATATTCTCCTTCCCAACAGGAAGTTGCAAGAGGATCACCCACAGCAGAGCTGCTATATAGCTCCTCCCCTCACTGCCATACCCAGTCATTCTCTTGCACCTCTCAACAAAGAAGGAGGTCATAAGAGGAGAGTGGTGTTTTATACTTAGTTTATTTCTTCAATCAAAAGTTTGTTATTTTAAAATGGTACCGGAGCGTACTGTTTATCTCAGGCAGTATTTAGAAGAAGAATCTGCCTGCGTTTTCTATGATCTTAGCAGAAGTAACTAAGATCCATTGCTGTTCTCACATATTCTGAGGAGTGAGGTAACTTCAGACTCTCAGAGGGGGAATGGCGTGCAGGTTTTCCTGCAATAATATGTGCAGTTAATATTTTTCTAGGGAATGGAATTTGCTAGAAAATGCTGCTGATACCGAAGTAATGTAAGTAAAGCCTTAAATGCAGTGATAGCGACTGGCATCAGGCTTATTAACAGAGATACATACTCTTATAAAAGTGTAATATAAAACGTTTGCTGGCATGTTTAATCATTTTCTCCAACATAGGTGTGTCCGGTCCACGGCGTCATCCTTACTTGTGGGATATTCTCTTCCCCAACAGGAAATGGCAAAGAGCCCAGCAAAGCTGGTCATATGATCCCTCCTAGGCTCTGCCTACCCCAGTCATTCTCTTTGCCGTTGCACAGGCAACATCTCCACGGAGATGGCTAAGAGTTTTTTGGTGTTTAAATGTAGTTTTTATTCTTCAATCAAGTGTTTGTTATTTTAAAATAGTGCTGGTATGTACTATTTACTCTGAAACAGAAAAGAGAAGAAGATTTCTGTTTGTGAGAGGAAGATGATTTTAGCAAACGTTACTAAAATCGATTGCTGTTTCCACACAGGACTGTTGAGATGAAGTAACTTCAGTTGGGGGAAGCAGTTGGCAGACTTTTCTGCCTGAGGTATGATGGCCACATTTCTAACACGACTTGGTAATGCTGGAAGGCTGTCATTTTCCCTATGGGGACCGGTAAGCCATTTTCTTAGATTAAGTATAAGAATAAGGGCTTTATAAGGGCTTAAAAAACTGGTAGACATTTTTCTGGGCTAAAACGATTACTTGCTAAGCATATTTGACAGATTATAGCGCTTTATAGTTATTATAATCTTGGGGATTGTTGTTAAAAAACGGCAGGCACTGTATGGACACCTTTTTCAGATGGGGGCCTTCTCTAGTCATACGCAGAGCCTCATTTTCGCGCCACTAATGCGCAGTTGTTTTTGGAAGGCAAGGCATGCAGATGCATGTGTGAGGCGACGATTCAAGTAGATCAAAGGACCAGAGATTCACTCCGTTGGTGGCTAATCCTGGACAACCTGTCACAGGGAATGAGCTTCCGCAGACCAGAGTGGGTCATTGTCACGACCGACGCCAGTCTGGTGGGCTGGGGCGCGGTCTGGGAACCCCTGAAAGCTCAGGGTCTATGGTCTCGGGAAGAATCTCTTCTCCCGATAAACATTCTGGAACTGAGAGCGATATTCAATGCTCTCAAAGCTTGGCCTCATCTAGCAAAGGCCAATTTCATAAGGTTTCAATCAGACAACATGACGACAGTTGCATATATCAACCATCAGGGGGGAACAAGGAGTTCCCTGGCGATGGAGGAAGTGACCAAGATAATTCAATGGGCGGAGGATCACTCCTGCCACTTGTCTGCAATCCACATCCCAGGAGTGGAAAATTGGGAAGCGGATTTTCTGAGTCGTCAGACATTCCATCCGGGGGAGTGGGAACTCCACCCGGAAATCTTTGCCCAAATAACTCAATTATGGGGCATTCCAGACATGGATCTGATGGCGTCTCGTCAGAACTTCAAGGTTCCTTGTTACGGGTCCAGATCCAGGGATCCCAAGGCGACTCTAGTGGATGCACTAGTAGCACCTTGGACCTTCAACCTAGCTTATGTTTTCCCACCGTTTCCTCTCATTCCCAGGCTGGTAGCCAGGATCAACCAGGAGAGGGCTTCGGTGATCTTGATAGCTCCTGCGTGGCCACGCAGGACTTGGTATGCAGACCTGGTGAATATGTCATCGGCTCCACCATGGAAGCTACCTTTGAGACAGGACCTTCTTGTTCAAGGTCCATTCGAACATCCAAATCTGGTTTCTCTCCAACTGACTGCTTGGAGATTGAACGCTTGATTTTATCAAAGCGTGGGTTTTCAGATTCTGTAATTGATACTCTGATTCAGGCTAGAAAGCCTGTGACTAGAAAAATTTACCATAAGATATGGAAAAAATATATCTGTTGGTGTGAATCTAAAGGATTCCCGTGGAACAAGATAAAAATTCCTAGGATTTTATCCTTTCTACAAGAGGGTTTGGAGAAGGGATTATCTGCAAGTTCTCTGAAGGGACAGATTTCTGCGTTATCTGTTTTACTTCACAAAAGGCTGGCAGCTGTGCCAGACGTCCAAGCGTTTGTTCAGGCTCTGGTTAGAATCAAGCCTGTTTACAGACCTTTGACTCCTCCCTGGAGTCTTAATCTAGTTCTTTCAGTTCTTCAAGGGGTTCCGTTTGAACCCTTACATTCCGTAGATATTAAGTTATTATCTTGGAAAGTTTTGTTTTTGGTTGCAATTTCTTCTGCTAGAAGAGTTTCTGAGTTATCTGCGCTGCAGTGTTCTCCGCCCTATCTGGTGTTCCATGCAGATAAGGTGGTTTTACGTACTAAGCCTGGTTTTCTTCCGAAAGTTGTTTCCAACAAGAATATTAACCAGGAGATAGTTGTACCTTCTTTGTGCCCGAATCCAGTTTCAAAGAAGGAACGTTTGTTACACAATTTGGACGTAGTCCGTGCTCTAAAATTCTATTTAGAGGCCACTAAAGATTTCAGACAAACTTCTTCTTTGTTTGTTGTCTATTCTGGTAAAAGGAGAGGTCAATAAGCAACTTCTACCTCTCTTTCCTTTTGGCTTAAAAGCATTATCCGTTTGGCTTATGAGACTGCCGGACGGCAGCCTCCTGAAAGAATCACAGCTCACTCCACTAGGGCTGTGGCTTCCACATGGGCCTTCAAGAACGAGGCTTCTGTTGACCAGATTTGTAAGGCAGCGACTTGGTCTTCACTGCACACTTTTGCCAAATTTTACAAATTTGATACTTTTGCTTCTTCGGAGGCTATTTTTGGGAGAGAGGTTTTGCAAGCCGTGGTGCCTTCCATTTAGGTGACCTGATTTGCTCCCTCCCTTCATCTGTGTCCTAAAGCTTTGGTATTGGTTCCCACAAGTAAGGATGACGCCATGGACCGGACACACCTATGTTGGAGAAAACAGAATTTATGCTTACCTGATAAATTACTTTCTCCAACGGTGTGTCCGGTCCACGGCCCGCCCTGGTTTTTTTAATCAGGTCTGATGAATTATTTTCTCTAACTACAGTCACCACGGTATCATATGGTTTCTCCTATGCATATTTCCTCCTGTACGTCGGTCGAATGACTGGGGTAGGCGGAGCCTAGGAGGGATCATATGACCAGCTTTGCTGGGCTCTTTGCCATTTCCTGTTGGGGAAGAGAATATCCCACAAGTAAGGATGACGCCGTGGACCGGACACACCGTTGGAGAAAGTAATTTATCAGGTAAGCATAAATTCTGTTTTTTATATATGTTTGGTGATAAAACTTATTGGGGCCTAGTTTTTTCCACATGGCTGGCTTGATTTTTGTCTAGAAACAGTTTCCTGAGGCTTTCCACTGTTGTAATATGAGTGGGAGGGGCCTATTTTAGCGCTTTTTTGTGCAGAAAATTACAGACACAGACATCCAGCTTCTTCCTGCATGTTCCAGGACATCTCTGGAGGGCTCAAAGGGCTTCAAAGTCGTTTTTGAGGGAGGTAAAAAGCCACAGTAGAGCTGTGGCAGTTGTTGTGACTGTTTGAAAAACGTTTTTTTAATTTTTTATTCCGTTTTTGGTATTAAGGGGTTAATCATCCATTTGCAAGTGGGTGCAATGCTCTGCTAACTTATTACATACACTGTAAAAATTTCGTTAGTGTTACTGCCTTTTTTCACTGTTATTTCAAATTTTGACAAAATTTGTGTTTCTTAAAGGCACAGTAACGTTTTTTATATTGCTTGTAAACTTGTTTAAAGTGTTTTCCAAGCTTGCTAGTCTCATTGCTAGTCTGTATAAACATGTCTGACACAGAGGAAACTTGTTCATTATGTTTGAAAGCCATGGTGGAGCCCCATAGGAGAATGTGTACTAAATGTATTGATTTCACCTTAAACAGTAAAGATCAGTCTTTATCTATAAAAGAATTGTCACCAGAGGGTTCTATCGAGGGGGAAGTTATGTCGACTAACTCTCCCCACGTGTCAGACCCTTCGCCTCCCGCTCAGGGGACGCACGCTAATATGGCGCCAATTACATCAGGGACGCCCATAGCGATTACCTAGCAGGACATGGCTGCAATCATGAATAATACCCTGTCAGAGGTATTATCCAGATTGCCTGAATTAACAGGCAAGCACGATAGCTCTGGGGTTAGAAGAGATACAGAGCGCGCAGATGCTGTAAGAGCCATGTCTGATACTGCGTCACAATATGGAGAGCTTCAGTCTGTGGGTGACGTCTCTGACTCGGGGAAACCTGATTCAGAGATTTCTAATTTTAAATTTAAGCTTGAGAACCTCCGTGTATTACTTGGGGAGGTATTAGCTGCTCTGAATGACTGTAACACAGTTGCAGTACCAGAGAAATTGTGTAGGCTGGATAAATACTATGCGGTGCCGGTGTGTACTGATGTTTTTCCTATACCTAAAAGGCTTACAGAAATTATTAGCAAGGAGTGGGATAGACCGGGTGTGCCTTTTTCCCCACCTCCTATTTTTAGAAAAATGTTTCCAATAGACGCCTCTACACGGGACTTATGGCAGACGGTCCCTAAGGTGGAGGGAGCAGTTTCTACTTTAGCAAAGCGTACCACTATCCCGGTTGAGGATAGTTGTGCTTTTTCAGATCCAATGGATAAAAAATTGGAGGGTTACCTTAAGAAAATGTTTATTCAACAAGGTTTTATTTTACAGCCCCTTGCATGCATTGCGCCTGTCACTGCTGCGGCGGCATTCTGGTTTGAGGCCCTGGAAGAGGCCATCCATACAGCTCCATTGACTGAAATTATTGACAAGCTTAGAACGCTTAAGCTAGCTAACTCATTTGTTTCTGATGCCATTGTTCATTTGACTAAACTAACGGCTAAGAATTCCGGATTCGCCATCCAGGCGCGTAGGGCGTTATGGCTTAAATCCTGGTCAGCTGACGTGACTTCAAAGTCTAAATAACTCAACATTCCTTTCAAGGGGCAGACCTTATTCGGGCCTGGCTTGAAGGAAATTATTGCTGACATTACTGGAGGTAAGGGTCATACCCTTCCTCAGGACAGGGCCAAATCAAAGGCCAAACAGTCTAATTTTCGTGCCTTTCGAAATTTCAAGGCAGGAGCAGCATCAACTTCCTCCACTTCAAGACAAGAGGGAACTGTTGCTCATTCCAGACAGGCCTGGAAACCTAACCAGTCCTGGAACAAGGGCAAGCAGGCCAGAAAGCCTGCTGCTGCCCCCAAGACAGCATGAAGGAACGGCCCCCTATCCGGAAACAGATCTAGTGGGGGGCAGACTTTCTCTCTTCGCCCAGGCGTGGGCAAGAGATGTTCAGGATCCCTGGGCGTTGGAGATCATATCTCAGGGATATCTTCTGGACTTCAAAGCTTCTCCTCCACAAGGGAGATTTCATCTTTCAAGGTTATCAGCAAACCAGATAAAGAAAGAGGCATTCCTAAGCTGTGTGCAAGACCTCCTAGTAATGGGAGTGATCCATCCAGTTCCGCGGACGGAACAAGGATAGGGGTTTTATTCAAATCTGTTTGTGGTTCCCAAGAAAGAGGGAACCTTCAGACCAATTTTGGATCTAAAGATCTTAAACAAATTCCTCAGAGTTCCATCATTCAAAATGGAAACTATTCGGACCATCCTACCCATGATCCAAGAGGGTCAGTACATGACCACAGTGGACTTAAAGGATGCCTACCTTCACATACAGATTCACAAAGATCATCATCGGTTCCTAAGGTTTGCCTTTCTAGACAGGCATTACCAATTTGTATTTCTTCCCTTCGGGTTGGCTACAGCCCCGAGATTTTTACAAAGGTTCTGGGCTCACTTCTGGCGGTTCTAAGACCGCGGGGCATAGCGGTGGCTCCTTATCTAGACGACATCCTGATACAGGCGTCAAGCTTTCAAATTGCCAAGTCTCATACAGAGATAGTTCTGGCATTTCTGAGGTCGCATGGGTGGAAAGTGAACGTGGAAAAGAGTTCTCTATCCCCACTCACAAGAGTCTCCTTCCTAGGGACTCTTATAGATTCGGTAGAGATGAAAATTTACCTGACGGAGTCCAGGTTATCAAAACTTCTAAATGCTTGCCGTGCCCTTCATTCCATTCCACGCCCGTCAGTGGCTCAGTGCATGGAAGTTATCGGCTTAATGGTAGCGGCAATGGACATAGTGCCATTTGCGCGCCTGCATCTCAGACCGCTGCAATTATGCATGCTAAGTCAGTGGAATGGGGATTACTCAGATTTGTCCCCTCTACTAAATCTGGATCAAGAGACCAGAGATTCTCTCCTCTGGTGGCCATCTCGGGTCCATCTGTCCAAGGGTATGTCTTTTCGCAGGCCAGATTGGACGATTGTAACAACAGATGCCAGCCTTCTAGGTTGGGGTGCAGTCTGGAACTCCCTGAAGGCTCCGGGATAAATATTCTGGAGTTGAGAGCAATATTCAATGCTCTTCTAGCTTGGCCTCAGTTAGCAACCCTGAGGTTCATCAGATTTCAGTCGGACAACATCACGACTGTGGCTTACATCAACCATCAAGGGGGAACCAGGAGTTCCCTAGCGATGTTAGAAGTCTCAAAGATAATTCGCTGGGCAGAGTCTCACTCTTGCCACCTGTCAGCGATCCACATCCCTGGCGTAGAGAACTGGGAGGCGGATTTTCTAAGTCGTCAGACTTTTCATCCGGGGGAGTGGGAACTCCATCCGGAGGTGTTTGCTCAACTGGTCCATCGTTGGGGCAAACCAGAATTGGTTCTCATGGCATCTCGCCAGAATGCCAAGCTTCCTTGTTACGGATCCAGGTCCAGGGACCCAGAAGCGACGCTGATAGATGCTCTAGCAGCGCCTTGGTTCTTCAACCTGGCTTATGTGTTTACACCGTTTCCTCTGCTCCCTCGACTGATTGCCAAAATCAAACAGGAGAGAGCATCGGTGATTCTGATAGCGCCTGCGTGGCCACGCAGGACCTGGTATGCAGACCTAGTGGACATGTCATCCTTTCCACCATGGACTCTGCCTCTGAGACAGGACCTTCTAATACAAGGTCCTTTCAATCATCCAAATCTAATTTCTCTGAGACTGACTGCATGGAGATTGAACGCTTGATTCTATCAAAGCGTGGCTTCTCCGAGTCAGTCATTGATACCTTAATACAGGCACGAAAGCCTGTCACGAGGAAAATCTACCACAAGATATGGCATAAATATCTTTATTGGTGTGAATCCAAGAATTACTCATGGAGTAAGGTTAGGATTCCCAGGATATTGTCCTTTCTCCAAGAGGGTTTGGACAAAGGATTATCAGCTAGTTCCTTAAAAGGACAGATTTCTGCTCTGTCTATTCTTTTGCACAAGCGTCTGGCAGAGGTTCCAGACGTCCAGGCATTTTGTCAGGCTTTGGTTAGAATTAAGCCTGTGTTTAAACCTGTTGCTCCCCGTGGAGCTTAAACTTGGTTCTTAAAGTTCTTCAAGGAGTTCCGTTTGAACCCCTTCATTCCATTGATATTAAACTTTTATCTTGGAAAGTTCTGTTTTTGATGGCTATTTCCTCGGCTCGGAGAGTCTCTGAGCTATCTGCCTTACAATGTGATTCTCCTTATCTGATTTTTCATGCAGATAAGGTAGTTCTGCGTACCAAACCTGGGTTTTTACCTAAGGTGGTTTCTAACAAGAATATCAATCAAGATATTGTTGTTCCATCATTGTGTCCTAATCCTTCTTCAAAGAAGGAACGTCTTTTACATAATCTGGACGTAGTCCGTGCCTTGAAGTTTTACTTACAAGCTACTAAGGATTTTCGTCAAACATCTTCCCTGTTTGTCGTTTACTCTGGACAGAGGAGAGGTCAAAAAGCTTCGGCAACCTCTCTTTCCTTTTGGCTTCGGAGCATAATACGCCTAGCCTATGAGACTGCTGCACAGCAGCCCCCTGAAAGGATTACAGCTCATTCTACTAGAGCTGTGGCTTCCACCTGGGCCTTTAAAAATGAGGCCTCTGTTGAACAGATTTGCAAGGCTGCGACTTGGTCTTCGCTTCACACCTTTTCAAAATTTTACAAATTTGATACTTTTGCTTCTTCGGAGGCTGTTTTTGGGAGAAAGGTTCTTCAGGCAGTGGTTCCTTCCGTTTAATCCTGCCTTGTCCCTCCCATCATCCGTGTACTTTAGCTTTGGTATTGGTATCCCACAAGTAATGGATGATCCGTGGACTGGATACACTTAACAAGAGAAAACATAATTTATGCTTACCTGATAAATTTATTTCTCTTGTAGTGTATCCAGTCCACGGCCCGCCCTGTCCTTTTAAGGCAGGTCTAATTTTTATTAAAACTACAGTCACCACTGAACCCTATGGTTTTCTCCTTTCTCGGCTTGTTTCGGTCGAATGACTGGATATGGCAGTGAGAGGAGGAGCTATATAGCAGCTCTGCTGTGGGTGATCCTCTTGCAACTTCCTGTTGGGAAGGAGAATATCCCACAAGTAATGGATGATCCGTGGACTGGATACACTACAAGAGAAATAAATTTATCAGGTAAGCATAAATTATGTTTTTCGCTCCCTCAATGTCTGAGTAAGCGCCACTAGAGGGCGCAATACGCGTCAGACGTACTGCCCTGTATTGTCATCCTTCATGTCTGTGCACTTTTAAAAAGGATGCTAATAAATTTGAAGATTTTATTCATTGCACCATTTGTAGTGCCTTGTCTTTTTCTTCTATTTTGGATATTTGCGGTTTGATTCCGCCACTGCTACAGCACTCCACACACAAGTGGAGGATGTGGGTGACCTTTCTGCAGCGGTTTCACTCCGGTACTGTTGATCGAGAGACACCGAGATCCGTGGACAGTGTTTTTGCTTTTTCAAGTAGATTGTACTAACAATGTGCAAGTCATTTATAAAGTGAACATTTTAAATATTCTTCCAGCTTGAGATATAAATGTTTAAAGTTGCAAATAAACTTCTTTCTCTAAAAATCTAAATATTTTTTTTTTTTACCAAGATTTTGCTATAATGTAATGCAATATAAATTATCTGCTCTGTTGAGTGCTGAGGTCTAAAGTAATACACAATCTTGCAGCCTATGGGAGCCATTTTATTATGCCAATCTCAAAGATAGGTGAATGGGTGAGGTTGTGGTTATGGTAACCCCTTGGGTGCTAGAGAAGACTGTGACACATTACTTTGCACCCAAAATTTGAGTTTGCACCCTGGGCAGTAGTGTTGCATTGCTTATGATCAGGGCCGGCTCAAGAAATTGTGCTGCCTGGGTCCAAGAATGCAATGACTCCCCCTCCAGTAGTAACATTATTGATTAGTATATCAACCTACTAGCCTGGCCGCCATCCTTACTAAGCCTGCATGCCACCAATGCTTATGCACAATTGTGCAATAAGTGGGAAGGAAGTTGAACTTTTCCCACCTTTAAAGTCACCCTTGACCGATTTTGTGTATTTGTACATAATGGTCTGAGTCTGACAGTGGCTAAGTCACTGAAGTGCTTCCCCTTGTCAAGTGCTGCCTGGGTCCCTTGGACCCACTTGGTCCCATGGTTGAGCCGGCCCTGCTTATGATATATTTGATGCACAGGTAACTTTACTATGGACACATTTGACTGTTAATGTTGTGGCTATTGTGATATCTCAGCTGTGACATAGTTGAGGTAGGTTAAAGGAAAATTTTAGGTGGTGATTTCCCTGCATTATATTTCACATATTATATGTCCTGGTCGAGACTTCCCATCAAGTGTAGAGAGGGTATGAAATCCCAGGACACAGATTCGAGTATAAAATATAAAAACAATTTTATTAGAACATGGATAAAAAGAGCTGGACCCTCCGAGTCACAGTGCAAAATGGAAAAAAGTAGAGAGAGCGTGGCACCAATGGCTTACGTGTTTCGGCTGATAGACTTCGGCAGGGTTTTGACAAGTAGAGGAATGAGATGACGGCACATGCATACATACAACAGACAGATCAAGGAACACAAGGCCTTAGACAGAAGACATCCAATAACAGAGCTGATGTATTGACAAAGAGGTCAATTAAATCTGAGAAAAAAAGTTCAACAAAAGTGCATGATCTGTAAAGCTGACAGGTACTATATGCACACAGTATGCAGATAAAGACCACAAGGTCACAGAATGCATGTGAAGGCCACCAGAACACAAAGCTTATAGGCACTATATGCACACAGTATGCAGATAAAGACCACAAGGTCACAGAATGCATGTGAAGGCCACCAGAACACAAAGCTTATAGGCACTATATGCACACAGTATGCAGATAAAGATAAATGCAGAAATCATGGATAACATATGACGTGTGTGTGTGTTTGCATGCAGTGTTAGGGGGGCAGAGTTGAGGTTGAAAATTTCTTTAAAATGAACACTTAAAGGGATAGGAAAGTCAAAATTAAACTTGCATGTCATTTTAAGACACTTTGAAATTAAAATGTGCTTCGTTCTCTTTCTATCCCTTGCTGAAACAGAATATGCACATATCCTACACTAATGGGAGTTAGCTGTTGATTGGTGCCTGCACACATTTGTCTCTTGTGATTAGCTAACTAGATGTGTTTAACTAGCTGCCAGTAGTGCATTGCTGTGCATACAGCAAAGGATAACAAGATAATGAAGCAAATTTGATAATAGAAGTAAATTTATATGTTGTTTAAAATTGTATGTTCGATCTAAATCATGAAAGAAAATTTTGGGGTTTCCTTTCTCTTTAAAGCTTTAAAAATATAGCAAGATTTATACTTGACAATCAATACACAACATGTTCAATGTAGTCTATTCACTTACTTTTGTGTATATAGTTCTAGCATTTTTCAAGTAAATAGAATACGCTAAGAAAGTATTTCTCTTTTTTCATATACAGTATCTCACAAAAATGGGTACACCCCTCACGTTTTTGTAAATATTTTATTATATCTTTTCATGTGACAACACTGAAGAAATTACACTTTGCTACAATGTAAAGTAGTGAGTGTACAGCCTGTATAACAGTGTAATTTTGCTGTCCCCTCAAAAAAACCTCAACACACAGCCATTAATGTCTAAACCGTTGGCAACAAAAGTGAGTACACCCCTAAGTGGAAATGTTCAAATTGGGTCCAAATTGTCAATATTTTGTGTGTCCACCATTATTTTCCAGCACTGCCTTAACCCTCTTGGACATGGAGTGCACCAGAGCTTCACAGGTTTCCACTTGAGTCCTCTTCCACTCCTCCATGACGACATCACGGAGCTGGTGGATGTTCGAGACCTTGCGATCCCCCACCTTCCGTTTGAGGGTGCCCCACAGATGCTCAATAATGTTTAGGTCTGGAGACATGCTTGGCCAGTCCATCACCTTTACCCTCAGCTTCTTTAGCAAGGCAGTGGTCGTCTTGAGGTATGTTTGGGGTTATCATGTTGGAATACTGCCCTGCGGCCCAGTCTCCGAAGGGAGAGGATCATGCTCTGCTTCAGTATGTGTCAGTACATGTTGGCATTCATGGTTCCCTCAATGAACTGTAGCTCCCCAGTGCCAGCAGCACTCATGCAGGCCCAGGCCATGACACTCCCGCCACCATGCGTGACTGTAGGCAAGACACACTTGTCTTTGTACTCCTCACCTGGTTGCCGACACACACGCTTGACACCATCTGAATCAAATAAGTTTATCTTGGTCTCATCGGGCCACAGGACATGGTTCCAGTAATCCATGTCCTTAGTCTGCTTGTCTTCAGCAAACTGTTTGCGGGCTTTCTTGTGCATCATCTTTAGAAGAGGCTTCCTTCTGGGACGACAGCCATGCAGACCAATTAGATGCAGTGTGGGGCGTATGGTCTGAGCACTGACAGGCTGACCCCCACCCTTCAACCTCTGCAGCAATGTTGGGAGCACTCATACTTCTATTTCCCAAAGACAACCTCTGGATCTGACGCTGAGCATGTGCACTCAGCTTCTTTGGTCGACTATGGCGAGGCCTGTTCTGAGTGGGACCTGTCCTGTGAAACTGCTGTATGGTCTTGCCCACAGTGCCGCAGCTCAGTTTCAGGGTCTTGGCAATCTTCTTATAGCCTAGACCATCTTTATGTAGAGCAACAATTCTTTTTTCAGATCCTCAGAGAGTTCTTTGCCATGAGGTGCCATGTTGAACTTCCAGTGACCAGTATGAGAGAGTGTGAGAGCGATAACACTAAATTTAACACACCTGCTCCCCATTCACACCTGAGACCTTGTAACACTAACGAGTCACATGACACCGGGGAGGGAAAATGGCTAATTGGGCCCAATTTGGACATTTCCACTTAGGGGTGTACTAATTTGTGTTGCCAACGGTTTAGACATTAATGGCTGTGTTGAATTATTTTGAGGGGACAGCAAATTTACACTGTTATACAGGCTGTACACTCACTACTTTACATTGTAGCAAAGTGTCATTTCTTCAGTGTTGTCACATGAAAAAAATATAATAAAATATTTACAAAAATGTGAGGGGTGTACTCACTTTTGTGACACAGGGTATTCCTTCATATGACTCCACTTCAAGTGTGAAGAAATGCATTAAAGGGACACTGAACCCAATTTTTTTCTTTAATGATTCAGATAGAGCATACAATTTTAAGCAACTTTCTAATTTACTCCTATTATCAATTTTTCTTCGTTCTCTTGCTATCTTTATTTGAAAAAGAAGGCATCTAAGCAATTTTTTGGGTTGAGAACTCTGGACAGCACTTTTTTAATTGGTGGATGACTTTATACACCAATCAGCAAGGACAACCCAGGTTGTTCACCACAAATGGGCTGGCATCTATAAACTTGCATTCTTGCATTTCAAATAAAGATACCAAGAGAATGAAGAAAATTTGATAATAGGAGTAAATTAGAAAGTTGCTTAAAATGTCATGCTCTATCTGAATCACAAAAGAAAAAAATTGGTTTCAGTGTCCCTTTAATTATACTTTTTTTCTTACACTCTTATGGAATAAGATTAAAATATTACAAGTGGATCCATACCAGAGCTAGCCCTGTGAAGGCAGGAGTGGGGCTCTCTCAAAAAGACCTTGTGATGGTGCAAACACTTTGAATCAATAACTTTGAACATGTATTATTAAGACGTGGTAAGCAAGGAAGTTGTGTTGAATGGGCTGACCCTAACTTGCTGATTTCTTTCCAAGTTAATTAGCCATAAACATTGCATAATTAAAGGGACATGAAACTTGTTGTAAACAACATTCCAATTTACTTTTGTTATCGTATTTGCTTCCTTTGTTGTAGGTGCAGCAATGTACTGCTGGGAGCTAGCTGTATTTATCAGGTGAGCTAATGGCAACCGGCATAAAAGTGCAGCCACCAATCAGCAGCTAGCTCCCAGTAGTGCATTACTTAGCCTGTCTAATTATGCTTTTCAATAACAGATATTAAGTGAACATGGAATCATGAAAGAATATTTTTTTTGTCCCTTTAATTAAATAGGTCAAAACACCAGAATAAAGGTCAGAAATGTCTTGCATATCTCTTGGTAATTAAAAAAATATATATTTTAAGGCTCTAACTTTCAGAAGGAATAAACCATAATCTCAGAAATAATATTCAAGGAAAGGATAGAGGAGCTTTGAAAACTAACCTTGCTGTGATGAGTAATCATTTGTAGAGGGAGGCAAAGAAGAGTGGTGTGCGCTGATACTCATCTAGTTAAACATAACTAGTTAAACATCTAGTTAAACTTAAAAAAGTCAACATAAGGTGTTCATTTTAAAGACACCAATGCATAGTGTACGAGGTGACAATACTGCAACCTATAAATTACAACCGTACAAGTTGTGTGGGGAAAAGGAACCTTGATAAATTGGAGATTTTTTTTTTTCTAAATCCTTTAAAAATATGAAAATAAAAGTTAAGCACAATATTCTGCAGGAAAAATAAACAGCAGAAATCAGCACTCAGAGAATTGATCAACAAGCACATAGCAATACCAATTTTGTTCATTTTAATCGTTTGCCATGTCCTAGAAGCAAGTGTTAACAGGATGAAATTTCCTAGTCTTATTCTTCCTTCAGTAACCAAGCATTTTCAAGTATTGCCAATGAAAGGGAACGTGATACAAAACCTGAGAAATTAGCCAGTGATTGCAATAAGCCACAAATGTAGGGTGCTTGTATCTACACCCTACAATTGCTATAACCAATTATAATTAAATTGTCTGAATCTGTACATGGTGCAGAAGCAACTGGTATCTCTGCTAAGGGACATTCTGTATGGTGCTACTATTATAGAGGCTGCATTTAGTCCTATGGTATCTAGTTCCCCCGTCTACTAGGTTGTCACTGAGCAATAATTAGATCTGCGCTTGTTCCTTCTTGTGTGAGCTGCCTAAATAATGCTTTTGTGCCACAACTGGTGACTTTCCTTATTCTCTGTATATCTTCGTGCATACATACTTTATTAAGTAAATGTAAAAGCTCTGCTACCTTACATGCTGCCAATCCTGACCTCTGCTTTCTGACAACACATGCTACTCCCCGAGCAAACAATATTATGGCCAAAAAAGGCCTACATCCTTGGGGGGGTTCAGGGGGTAGGGGCAACATCATTTTGAGTGCCTAGGGCAGCACAAAACCTAAATACGCCATACTGGGCGCCGCCATCTTGTAGCTCGCATATTGTTGCATCCTGTGATTGGAGCAGTGCGCTTTCACAGATCTGCTTTTTGACAGCTGTACCTTTCACTTCAGTTTAGATCACATAATAGAGAGCAAAAGCGTTACATTTTTCCAGTTTTTTGCACAGTTTAAAAAGTAAAATAAAAAATATAAGCTCCAAGATGGCGGCACCCAGTGTGAAGATGCAGAGCTTCACTAACTGATACTTGTAAGGGGTTTATGTAAAAGAACAACAACTGCAGGCACAGTAGGAAAAACAAGAGCCTAGTAGTAGTAACCATTATATTGTAGCTTTACTCAGCAGTTTAAAGGGACATGAAACCCAAAATTTTTCTTTCACGATTTAGACAGAGCATACAATTTTTAAACAACTTTCCAAGTACTGCTATTATTTAATCTGCTTCCTTCTCTTGTTATCCTTTGCTGAAAGGTTTATCTAGGTAAGCTCAGGAGCAGCAGAGAGCCTAGATTCTAGCTGCTGATTGGTAGCTGCTAATATATAACGAATGTTATTGGCTCATCCATGTGTTCAGTTAGAAAGCAGTAGTGCATTGCTGCTCCTTCGACAAATGATACCAAGATAATGAAGCAAATTAGATAATAGAAGAAGATTAGAAAGTTGTTTAAAATTGTATTCTCTATCTGAATCATGAAAGAATTGTTTTGGGTTTCATGTCCCTTTAAAGTCCCTTTAAAACTACAACTCCCTGCATCTTCTCCTTTGTGGATCTTATCTTGGTAACTTCTATTTATGTTTGTCTGCTGCTTTGTTTAGTCAATCCAGTATGTTTAGCCTTTACTGGCGCAGATAATATTCTACGCTATGTCTTTCAAGTTTACAGTGTTATAAGTCGACTTATATATTCTTATTGCTGCCTGAACTGCTGGTACCTACAATGACATGTCGGGGTTTTTTTTTCATGATATTTTTTCTGAATATTCCTGATTATGTACCTAATTACTCTGTGTAGCCTATTTAAAGCATTTAACATATTCCCATCATCTGATGTCTGTTCATATTCAGCCAAAACTAGGTCTACCTGGCCATTCACCTATGCAACAGTGTACTCTGTATTTTTTTTAGTCAGGTTTCTAGAGTTGCACTCAGTATGTGACAAAATCACTTTGTTTCAAAACATTTATTGAGAGATGACTTCTGTGGAGTCTGCCTCTTCTGACATTTATTTGTTTAAAATCTGGCCTTCGATTGTCTCCTAGTTGGTGGATTATCTCAAAATGTGTAAGACTGATCCTCTGTGATACATTTTTATATTACTTCTAGAGTGGCAGCAAATTGAAAAAAATCTTGATAGCCCTAATATTCTATACATTTTTTGTCTAGGAAGAAGACCCCTGCCAGGGTTGTGTCATGTCCCATAAATCTTTTGTTTTAAGAATATTATACTCGAACAGTTGGACATACTGTAATTACTAAGAAGAAGGGTAACAGGCTTCGTTACTCTGTCTTGGTTGTCCAGATAAGGGGTTACATAGATCCCATGCAATCTGATCTTTTTATAATTTTTTTTATAATAATCATAATAGTTATTTGAAGCAGTAGCTATGGACAGGCTACAAGCTAACACTGAAGCTTGGTCTCACAGCAAACCTGAGAAGCTTGAAATGATCTTTACAGGAATATAAAAGTAAGCATCATTTTAAATCTAAAACTAACTTGCTCATAGGGCGAGAATAAATAAAACAAATAAATTACAAAATGGGAAACCCTTGCACATATGTTTAGTTGTTCAACGTCTAGAACTGAGAAAAACATATCCATATTCTTTAGAGCCATGCCATGAATAGGAACATCATAAAACTTTCTAGGATCTGAAAAAATTTAGGAGGTTTGAATTTTTTTTAGGAAGCACCATGAAATTATGTATCCATAGACTAAAAGGTTAAATGTGTTTTTCTGTATTAATATACTACTTGTATGTTTATTTAATATGAACTGGTCTGAATTTGCCTCTTAAAGACAGAGACTGGATGAGTTTGGCTTGAACATCAAGTTTTAAGAGGCTGAGATTCTGATGAGTCTTTTCCTACCCTTGAATGGTTCTTGAAAATGAAATCAGATCCAGTTTAGACATAAACATGAGATTCTTTTATTCAACTGCTACAGATTTAACTTTTTTGGTGTTCTGGACTATATAGGACTGTTGCACTTAAATTTTGTTACTATTACATTTTTATTGCTATTCCAATCCATCCAGTAAAGATCTCCAATCTCCTGAAAACCTCTTATCCCTCACTATTGACCTATGAAAATCTTAATAAATGTTCAAAATTAGTAGACAATACTTCACATTTACCCGTACAGTATGATCATTTGAAAAAGTCCCCATGCAAACCTTTCCCTCCCCAAACACCCACAGCTATATTAGTCCTCTTGTGTTTTGTTTTTAGAAAATGTAAAAAAACCTCAACATTAAGTCATGTTAAACCCACAATTTATACCATTCCATTCAACAGGATAAAGTGGGTAAGGACTGTGGCTCAGAATTGCAGAGCTGCTCAGGAACTCTTAGGAGCTAAGAAACAGAGAGATGAGCAACAAGGGCCCATGATAGGGGGCATATGCTTTATGGGGGGTTGTGCTATGGTTTTTCAGCAACATGTCCAACATTACATCTTCTCTGTTCACTATTTACATGTACGTTAAGCAAAGTAACTAAATCTGAATTCCTGATAGAGTTGCCTGAAATGTATTTAAATTCTGGTCTCTTGTAGCTTTATACATCTGTATCACATTAACACTACTTGTCGTCATTGCTATGCATTTTGGAACTTAATTTGTGGCCCCACAGTAACCAATATTGCTTCAGCCACAATATATTGCTGTTCTTAATGTCATTAAATTGCTGTGTATATGTTCTGTTATTGGACATTGAGTGGATAATTTGTCATGCATTATCTTTGTGATTTACAGGATGACTATATGGAAGCCCTTGCTAGATTACATCTGACAGTGACAAGTGCATACAAAGTTAACCCTGATATTAACTTTGAAGTTTTTATCCACAAAGTGGATGGTCTATCGGATGATCACAAAATAGAAACTCAAAGAGATATCCATCAAAGGGCGAATGATGACATCACAGATGCTGGACTGGAGAAAATCCATCTCAGGTATGATGCTGTAAGTCAATGTGGATTTGTATTATATATATATATATATATATATATATATATATATATATATAATTTTTTTTAATATTTTTTTTACTTTTTAAATTGGTTACAGAATGTAATTTTTGCATATTCATATGGTGGAAAACCTGTTATTTTGTTTATTAGGTTACTCTAACTCTGATAGTTAAGATTGCTGTATGCTTAATTAGCTTTCTAAGGGCCAGATATTAAAAACCAGACCTCTCAGGCGAGATATTGTAAGAAGTATTGTTGGTATGGCAAGGTCCTTAAATTGTTTTATAAACACAAATTTTATCATGAGGTTGATGTTGCTATGTAGTGTTTTTTATGTGAGAGACTCATATATGTGTGTGATTTAAAGCCAACTGTGGCATTTGTTTATGAATTAAAAACTTCTCTTTTCTGTATTATTACAAAGGTAATAGGGCTGACCGACTTATTGCCCACAAGCTTCGAACCCGTACACAACAAAGGCGTATTCCGTCGATCAAAACACAGAGGGGAATGATTCATTCCCTAAAGGAAATTGCAAGTGCATTTGCTCACTACTGTGATACTCTATATAATCTGGACTCCTCCTTGGAGAACACCAAAGCCCCAACCCTGCAGATCGAACAGTTCCTTTCCTCCCTCAATCTCCCGGCCTTTGCCGTGGAAGACGCCCAAAGTCTCTCTGGCCCACTGTCCGTTGAGGAACTAAAACAGGCGATATCCTTGCTTCAAATAAACAAGTCTCCTGGCCCAGATGGGTTTACCGCTCTATTCTACATAACCTTTTCCTCGCAACTGATCCCCATTCTCAACAGATTCTGTAACTCTGCCTTCACCAAGGGCAAACTACGTTTGGAATTTCTGGAGGTGTCAGTCATCACCCTACATAAAGAGGGGAAAGACCACTCCCTGTGCGCTTCGTCAGAGGCAATGCCCACATTGCTTGTCACAGCCTATTTATATCCTCAACACCCCTCTATCATTTGCGGTGTATATGGCTTGGTAAATAGCACAATATATGCACAGGCTGTTTCACTCTGTTATACGTAAGCTCTCTAATACTATGTGTCACTCTGCCTATTTGTGAATGATTAAACACTCCCTATGTATATACACAAAAGTACTAGTCTAATGGTGCATAACAAATAAGTAAATACATACGGTAAACCTTATATACATGATACATTGGATACCAAACTTATATTAAAACCACATAATTTCATATTATCTAAAAGGCATTGTAAAAAGCAAAAATTAATTAAAAATATTTTCATATTTCATCATACATAAATAAATAAATGGTAAGCAGAACACCCTCAACCCTGCAAAATTAATCGTTAATATACTAAAAAATCTAAAAGAATATATACAAAAATATATACTACTTCCTAAAAAATCATTTCAATATTGATATACACCTTTATAAATTCCTATGTAAAAAAGGAGATAATATATATGAACTTCATAGGACCATTTCATATATGCTTCACTAGAGCGCTAGATACTCTGCACTCCCTAAAGCAATACATAATACAGTATATTAAAAGTATTTTATTTTTAAAATATTTTATTTTTACTGATAGGTAACTAAATAGATATAGGCATTTCACAATAAAACCCTACTCTCATTTGTACCTCCTTAATATATGGGGGGACCTAAAAAGCTCCTTGAGTAACTTGCACATAGGTTTATATATACACTATTCATATATCTAAAAATGCTGCTAAGTCTATATCGCGATTCATACCCTCTGGACCCACAGCTTCCAGCTTGTGGATCCAGTAGGTCTTAAGTTGCCTTAAAAGGAGTAGCCTATCTCCTCCCCTAATGGGGTTTTTAACATGTTCTATGGCTAAAATACTCAGACCTGTTTTATTGCTGTCATGGGCTTCAAGAAAGTGTGCTGGTACACCATGATTGTCCAGGCCGTTGTCTATATTTCTCAGGTGTTCGTTAAATTTCGTCTTCACGGTTCGATGATGCAGCTTCCTAAATTAACATATCTTTTCAGATGCTTGCCAATTAAAGTCCCACTCCTGCTGCTTAATAAATTTCAAGCGGCGATCAACCGGTACATATGGAATGGGAAGAGGCCCCGCATTGCAGCTTCTTTGCTGCAACGTCCAATCCTCGCTGGATGATTAGGCCTCCTGAACATAAGGCTTTACTATGAAGCCGCCCTTTTATCCCACATTTCAGAATGGAATTTAAAAGGGGCTGGTCCCCGCTGGTTGGAAATCGAGCAGGCATCCTTGCCGGCTCATATGACCTTGCCAAACCTCATCTGGATTCCATCCCATTGCGCCTCGGATATCCCGATCAACAACAAAATCCTCCTACACTGCAGGAATTCCTGGCTGCGTCCCCGCCATAATGCCATGGTCTCTCCACACCCTTCACCATGCCATTCAATATCAGGCCTTTTATATGGCCTCCCATTAGCGGGTCTCGCTTGAGGCAGGCTTTCTCTCCACTTAGAGTGTCCGACCTTTTCTCAGGGGAGAACCCAGCATCACCCAGTGATCTGGCTAACACTCATGCTATCCAGCCCAGATTCAGGTTTGACCTGTTAAGGCTACTTTCTATATTGAAATCTTGGGGATTCTTAGAAGCCCCACCTAGACCATTGACGCCATGGGAGACCAGATTATCCACAGGCACCCAACATACCTCTCCCTTGTCCTCCCATTATCAGATTCTTCTTAATGCTTCAAAACTGACCAAATCTAGGCAGATGATGGAGTGGGAAAGAGATTGGAGTGTAGACTTAACCAAAGAGGACTGGACTGATGCAATCTCACATACCAAAATGTCGATTCAATGCATGACATTGTATGAACTGTTCTATAAGCTCCTGACCAGGTGGAACTTTGTGCCTTCAAAGTTACACAAAATGTTCCCGGACTGCTCCACCCTCTGCTGGAGAGGATGTCAGTTGGTGGGCGACCCCATCAATATCTGGTGGACCTGCACTGCCATTGCAACCCTGTGGAGTAGATTAGGGGCCTTGTGCTGTCGACTAGGGCTGGTTGTGTCCATGTCCCTGGAGACAGCTTTGATCCATATTGGCCTCCGGTCCCTCTCTGCGCCCAGACGCATCCTGCTGATGGCGGCGAAACTACTGATTGTACGAAACTGGAAGTAACCTAATCATCCCAACTGGCAGGCCTTGATACAACTTATCTCTTACTTTAGGTCTATGGAGAGCTATGTATATAATTCACGCCAACAAGCAGACCTGTATACCTTAGTATGGGAGCCCTGGGACTTCCTCGGAGAGGGCAAAATTCTTTCTTTGTATCCCTGATATAGACTGATGACCGTAATGGCAGGGAGGGGCATGTTTGGATAAAGTTTTAATTGCCTAAGATTTGAATCAATCTGTGGTTGAGCATCTTTAAAGAACTCCTTAATATTTAAGTTCCGCTGAAACTTGTATATATCAATAGCTGTTTGGAAGCTATCCTGTCTGGGGGTAGGTATGAAGGATAGCCCCCTAATAAGTAAATTAGTTTCACTAACAGTGAGTAGTCTGGTACTTAAATTAAAGACTATGTTGTTTTTTTCTTCTGATTGTATGTTTTTCTTTTTGTGCCCCCCTTGTCTGGGATGTTGTCTACCCCGTTTTTTGACTGTGTAGTGGGAGGTTTATTAGCTGACCTGGTGATAATACCAGTGTGCACATCCTTATCCTCACTCTGTATCCTATCCGAATCTCCCTCTGACGAGTCCCCTGAGCCTGAGCCTGAAATTCTCCAACAACAATTTGACACTATGTGCAATAAACTATTGCAAGAGGATACCGGTCTACTGATATAGATAAGGCGAGAGTGAAGCTAGCACAGGAAACACAAATGACCCTACTTTGCAGGGATCGACTGCCACAAACTAAAGAGGACTCACATTTGAACTTTATTACAACTTACTCTCCAATGCATGAACAAGTGCATAAAGCCATTCACAATAGATGGGATATTATACGCACGGACAAACAGCTAACACAGTGGAAGAAGAGACCACCACGGGTGGTATACCGCAGAGGACGAAATATTCGGGATATCCTGGTAAAGACGGACCCGAGTGGCTCATATCAGAAGGACACCTGGCTTAAACCCACAACAATGGGATGCTTCAAGTGTGGGGATTGCATCACCTGTAATGGGATGCTGACGGGTGACAGCTTCCAACACCCGCACACCAACAGGAGATTTAAGATCCGGCATAGGTTGTGCTGCAATAGCAACTTTGTGACCTATCTACTAATTTGTCCGTGTTCCCTTTTTTACATTGGGAAAACCACTACTACTTTCAAGGAGAGGATGGTTAACCATCGCCATGCTATTAGGGAGGCCATTAAGAGCGGCACCTCTGAACAGCCGGTGGCCCGACACTTTGCTCTGCACAAACATAATGCCTCCAGTCTGAAGACTATGATCATTGATCATGTGCCTCCCATGAAGAGAGGGGGAGACAGAGGGAGAAGGCTACTGCAGATCGAAACCAAGTGGATCTATACCATGGATACAGTTGACCCAAGGGGTCTTAATAGCAAGATGGACTTTGGACCATTTATTGGTTAGTGTTCCTGATCTGTTGATACTGATCTCTCTACATCTATTTGTGGTAGTTATCCCTGCACACAAAAAAGGACATTGCTGAGATTTGTGCATACACACGTGCTCTTCAACAAAGGACATTCAAGGTGGACTTTGGACCATTTACTTGCCAGTGTTCTTGGTCTGTTGATACTAATCTATCTATATCTATTTGTGGTAGATATATATCCCTGCATACAAAAAGGACATTGATGGGATTTGTGTATACACACAAGTGCTTTTCAACAAAGGACATTCAAAGACTTAGGAATTTAAAGCCAATTTTTATAACTTTCACTCTGCATAACAAGGATGTGTTTAAGCATATAATTGTGTCTACCTTTCTTTTCCTATACCATGTGCTGTACCATGACAGTGTTGAATGTGTTTACACATCAGCAGCTGCATTTTTAAAAACTGTTCTTTTTTCCTACAAGCAGCATTTACATGTGTTCACACCCAGGAGCTGTGATGATGACCTGCACAGTTCCGGATATGCAAATTAGCCATGTGCATGCAAAACAAACACTAGAGGGGTGTGAGCGTGTCTACATCCAATTGTAAAGGAGCAGGAAACAGGAAGGGGCGTGGCCTCACAGATGCATGCAATTTGGATTGTTTGACTAATCATTTGAGGGTATATAAGACTGCTTGAATGGAGATATGTTACTCTGCCTCCCGGATGTCAGGATTATACAACGGTCCTCAAGCTGGGTGATGCCATTTGACAAAGGTGTCTGAGGACACCGAAACGTCATGGGACTATGCTTTTAACTTTTTTTTCAATAAAAGTTATTTTTACGGGGGCGTGTCCGAGCAGCGTACCTGATAGGACGCAAACACTGCAAGCTCTGAAAGAATTTTCTACAATCCGCCGATTTGGGAACTTTCAACAGCTAAATCACCTATAAAACTCATTAAATAGCAGTCACTGAGATCACGGTGGCTATATTGCAACCCTTGAAGGCTGTTTTTATGACATCAGAGCTACAGACCGGGCGATTAAGACCTAGGGCGGCGGCCTACATATAGGTAACGACCTCCCCCGGCTCCACCGGGTTTTCAGTGCTGGCAGCAGGTATCTGCCTTACTGACTTTTTCAGCAATAATACATTGGGGAATATAAGCCCACTAACTTTCGGATTTACACAACCTCATCTCTAGAAGCTGCAGTAACACAACACGCAAGATGTATTGCTGCGCAGCAAAGATGGCCACCACAGTAGAATCAGACGCGCATAATAACTTCCAAGTGCGATGGCATAAATTTGAATTACTGTGCCAGCAACTAATCGAAAATGCTCCGTTTGATATCCTAATGAAGCGCCTCACCATTCCCTCTGCTGATAATACTGTGTTCTCACTAGAGACAGGTTACAGGCAAGAGGAGCCCTTAGAAGATGCTTTACCTTTCAAACCACAACGGATCATGCCGACATCGGAGATAGTGAGCGATCCACACGCAGCAACTTTGCAGCAGAAGATCTCAACCAAATCAGAGACACTGGACCTTTCCGGTAGGTCAAGCGGGCTCCAGTGGATGAAAAGACATAACTTAATGGCTGTGGCTGAAGGGGGTTTCTGGGGTGGCCCCCGGGAGGCCGCCACTGCATTACAACTACTTCCCACACTGGTAGCTCCGCTTGGTACCTACGATCCATGCCATCACTTGACAGAGGCCCTCCACGTTGTGCAACGATGTCGGCAAGTAGTGTATGACCAACTGACTGTACATGAGACTCTTTTTTTCTGCCAGAGACTTTTTTTTATTGTCCTACTCAGAGCCTCATGCGATACTGTCAAGGTACTCCCCAACGGGTAGACAAAGCATTGGGGCTAAAAATAAATCAGAACTTTAGCTTGTATTATGCCACTATTTAGGGCAGTTGCATTGCTGTATATTTTTAGTTACTCGTTTTAAAAAACAGTTAAGTATTCCAAATATAATATAAATAACGGTTGTGGCACACTATAGGGCTCCACAGGATGGTAGCATGATATTATAATGATAAACCAGCTATTTTTGACATCATTTTATTGACACTAGTACTGCAGACATGGTTGATGTCCTAATATTACCTAAATTGTTGGTCTGTCTTCATTGGGGGTATGTGGGGGGCCCCTGGTGTGACATCCTAAACAAACAAAAGCATACCATGGGACATTATTGCATTTACCCACAACATACCACAACACATACTCGCCGGATGGCCTGCGGCCGAGGCTATGGGCGAAGTAAGATATACTTTACACTTAATGAAGTGCTGTGGGCCCTAAAGTTCAGAGTACTGGATAATATGCATAAGCATGAAGACAGTAATATTCAATCACAAATCCCTCTTGTGGAATGTATGTCACCCAAATATAGTGCAAACATGGTTGTTGTTATTATTCTTTATTAATAATTCTAATGGTCAGAGTTAGAATATATGGAGCAATATCACTCTTGACATGTTTGGTGTTGTGTTGTGCCTCTGTAAAACACTAAATACAGTGTGTGTGCCTCTTATTTATTTTTCTTTCTTTAGAATGACATTTGGAGGTTTAATCTATACCTTTATTCCCCAATGCCCCTCTGGATTGTGTTTGTTTGTACCTTTCTTGTTTCCTATTTGTGTTTTCTTTATTGTGTTTTATATTGACCCCTAACACCATTATAATTTAAAAGGTAAGGTCCATAAGTGACCTAAATTGCATTATCAGGGGAAGAAATTATAATCCTTATTGCTTCCTTATCTTGATATTTAGGTTTCAAGATTTATTTGCATTATGTCAGAGGTATCAAGTTAAAAAAAGAAAAAAAAGAGAGAGGACTCTTTACATATATAGCGTATATATGTTTATCATACAACATTTGTATTGTCACCTAAAGTATATGATTATGTATGCTTGATGTTTGTACTATGTAGTTCCTCAATAAAAACTTTACAATTAAAAAAAGTTATTTTTACTTAAATCCAGTGAGTGCTGTCTTTGCTCTGGACTTTTTATATCTGACACATGCACCCCGGTTATATGCTTACCTCAACCTGGGGTTAAAGGGTGCTTATCCTTTACTTGAATTGTGTGTGTATATACGGTATATATATATGTGTGTGTGTATGTATATAGATATATATATATATATATATATATATATATATATATATATATATATATATATATATATATATATATATATATATATATATAAAAGAAAAGAGGGGGTTGTCAGCAATACCTAAATGGCAATAAGAAAATGGCTATACCTAAAATTATTATAACCCCACATTAAACCATAGTCTCAAAATCCTGTTACTGCACAGGAGACAACAGTCTTTGAAAACAGTTCCCAACAACAGAAACACTGAAGTAGAAAAAGTGTGTGTCCGGTGAGGCAGAGAATATGAAGTAATAATAAGAAAATTGGCTGTGGAGTGTGTCAGGGAGCAGATTATATGAATTCAGCATAGGCCCTTTACTATCGCAAAAACACTCACCAGGGAGCTCTGGGCAATCATGGCTGTGTGTAATACTTGTGCAACAATTCCACAGTTTCAGGTTAGGTACTCACTCATACCCCATGGAAGGAATCCTTCTCCGCTGCTACATCGGATTTCACCGCCGTAGCGGTCAGCAATCAGGGCTGTAGGGGATCCCACTGTCGCGGTGCCACACCTCCTAAGTACACCAATCTGTTTTCAGGTAACTTGGTTTTTCCACCTGGTGTGTTACTCTCCCCAATTGGTACCTCCTCCAGCGGTATGTAATGGATTGTATCTACTATAGTTACAAACTGGGTTTCCAGACCTACTGACACCTCCGCTTCAGCCTCCAAATAACTTTAGCCTGCTTGACTGTTTCTCAAAATGCCAGCTACTCGCGTTTCCCCCCTAAGGCTCTGGGGCTTCTTCCGGCTCTATCAACAATCATGGATCTGTGATTGTTGACACTATCTTTATAGGAAAGAAACTAGAGGAAAATGCCTCCCTTCGTTGGTTTTAGCTGGGGTGAAATAGTAACAGTAACCTATTACTTTACTACTTCATTTGTCGTTCTTACATTAACATTTTAAACAATATATTTATAAAATTTGTTTGCAAATGTGTAACTCATTTTTACG